>NW_019724759.1:862657-915062 GCF_002891405.2 Cryptotermes secundus | reverse complement strand
TATTTTCCACAAATAACTACATACTGTGGATGTTGAGCTGTGCCAGTGTTTTCATAATTTGTTATAAGTGCCTCTGAAGATGGTTCCTTGGAACCGAAACATGTAAGGCAGACGAGATAAATAAGTGACCAAAGTATATATTGTTGCACTTGACGGAAAATCTATTGACAATTGGTAATAATAATTATTATTATTATTATTATTATCCTTGTTTTGCTTTGTGTGTGTTCGTGCTCTCTCTCTCTCCGCTCATGCTTTATAACTGACCTATGGACTTCTGAGTAAGCATGAAATAAATAAATAAAATATTATTATAACTATCGTCATTATTATCATTCAGTTTTAAAGAACAACGTACACTTTTTTTATTGCTAGTGGGGTGGGACTAAGTTCCTTGTAGTGCGGCCACTTCTGGCCTATTGTACCAGCTCCAGATAATAGGTGAGGGTGATTGTGGAGCAATTGGTGGAATGAAGATTGGCATAGGAAACCGAAGCACTCGGAGAAAACTTGCCCTAGCGCCACTTCTCCACCAGACCCGGGATCGAACCCGGGCCGCCGCGGTGGAAAGCCAGCGACTAACCGCTTGAGCTGTAGCGCTCACAACGTATACTTAAGAACAGCCGTGAAGACAGAAATCTGTTGACTTTGCCGGGGATCGAACCTGGATCCTCCGGTCGTCCAGCCAGTGAGCTAGTCCCGGCCCCACATATGGAAAACAAGGCCGAGCAGCGCACTCCTTTGTTCCAGGCCAGTGTGCAGTGCGGGATGCGCACAGGTGTGTGCAGTGCTGCCGTCTGAGTTGCGGGCCTGTATCCTGCCTCCATCGACCGGCTGTACCAGGGGCCCTGCGCCCCGTCAGCCTCGCCACGAGGCCCGGGATCAAGGAAAACCAAGTAATAAAAAGACAGTAGCATTCCAGGAGTTCGTCACCTGTCCGCCACCCCTCGTTAGCGACTGGCTTCAGCAACGCGTCGCGCGTCGAGGGCAGAGCCCTTACTTTATTTACATCGATTCAGTGTTTGTTTAACGACGCTGCCAGTAAACAAGACTATACAGCTTCGAACTTTATAATGATTGATTGGTGACTAATGAATTGGAATGGATACTAAAGGAGGTGCTAGTGGCTTCATTTAAGATACCATCGTGACGTTTGACTGGAGGGGACTGAGGAAACGCACGAAAACACTCCGTCATGGTAATCGATATACAGGCCGAAATTTGAACCTATAACTTCATGAATAGAAGTCAGAAGCATTACCGTTCGAGCCACCTTGGCCAGTTGAGACTAAATTTTGCAAGAAATATCTGTACAATTTACAACCAGGTCTCAGAGAAATTGTCCGCTGTCCCTTTTTAAAGTATGATAATAATTATTCAATTCAATTCGTGTTTACTTACTTGCAAACTTAACAGCACAGAAGCCAATTACAAATCTAGCACGAATAGAGAAATACACAAAAACAATTAAAAAACAAAATACAAAAATGATAGCCTATATTAATTACACAGTTAGCATGAATAAAGATACAGAAGGAAACATACACAGACAAAGCCACAATGTGAGAATCTGAGTTTCAAATAGAGCAGCATACAATAATAATAATAATAATAATAATAATAATAATAATAATAATAATAATAATAATAATACAATAACGAAATTAATAAAAAAAATAATAATAATAATAGTTTAATTAGTTCAGTATAAGATATGTTTCATCAACAGAGTTCTTGGTCCGAAGACGTCACGTCCCTACAGACAACATTAGCAGCAGAAGCGCATCTAACAGAGGGGCAATTTTTACTAACAGAACAGACATTGAACACAGGAAAGTCTCGATATATCGAACAGGGACCCGAAGGCCAACAGTCTCCAAAGCAGAAGGGCAAAGTACAGAACCACGATAAACTTGAAAAAGGAAGAGTGAATCAAGGTGACATCATCTCTTTTGCAAGGTGTGCAATTTCACTTGTTCTAAAGCAAAATCGTAACAGTAATAATAATAATAATAACGAAATTAAAAAAATAGTTGTAATAATAATTACATATTATGGTCATCTGAGTTACAATTCGAGTGGTTTTGTAGGTGAACAAAAATATTTCGGACGAATATACTGTCCCCATCTTCAGTGTAGACGAAGATAAAAAGGCATTATATACTTCCGTCGGTAATCAACTATCACACCACACTAAAGATCTAATCCTACAGTCGGTATTATCTCCTTAGATATGATGCCGTGCAGTCTCGTATATGTTTAATGACGTTTCGAAGGAACATAGTGCCTCTATCTTCAGGTTCTAACTTCTATTAGGCTACACGGCGTCAAATCTCAAAATATCGTATTCTTCATCGAAACCGCCGTGAAAACCTCAAATGTCATATAATCCTATAAAGTTCCGGATAATAATACACTTAAAAGGGTAGCTCAGTCAGCATAGTGAATAGGCTCAGGACGATAAATCGGGGTTCGATTCTCAGCAGGAACAGAGACTTCATCGTCGCCAAGGCGTGCAGACCGACTTTGAGGTCCACCCAGTCTGCTATTCAAGGTGTACAGAGATGTCGCTTCTCCTGGGGTTAAAGCGGCCGGAGTGTGAAGCTGACCACTCCCCTACGTCTAGTGACAATGTTAAGAATGCGTGACATATACTCGTACCTCCGCTGTCCATATATTTTTACGGTATCGTACGGAATTACCTATATGGACAAATTTAAATTTGCAAGGAATGTTTAACTAAAGAGATACGTTTGAAAACGATTTTTAGGGAAGTCCTGCATCCACTTCAGTTCCGCAATATCACAAATGACACAAATTACTTCGTCTGGAACGTCTTTGATGGGTCCTCCTACGTTGATAGGCAACATTACGAACTAAAATTCCTTTGCCTTCAGAGAGCTCTCCGCCATTGCCATTTTGGTCCCCATCGCCTGGTTCGAAATGGGATCTAGTGACTTCCTAACAATGACGTAGCGATCTACGTCACTGTGTGCCGACGACACAGCTTTAACGACCTAACAGGCGCACTATAATATTCATATAATCTCCCCATTTTCGGAGCACGATCATAAACATATCCAGCTGACTCTTAAGCTTTGCATGAGAGCGTACCCAAGTTCAGGTAGCGGGTTACGTCGCTTTCCCAATAAACAAATTTTGGTTACACGTGTCCCTGTTGCGGCAGTTTTGCTGCCGAGGTTTTATATTGTCAGAAATATATATATATAACCTCACTGCAAGAACAATCCTAGTGCCAGATACTCCACATAGTCAATCTACTGCTCTGTTAGTGCCAGACGCTATATTGCGGATGTTTCTTGTATACTGTTAGTGCCAGATACTCCACATAGTCAATCTACTGCTCTGTTAGTGCCAGACGCTATATTGCGGATGTTTCTTGTATACTGTTAGTGCCAGATACTCCACATAGTCAATCTACTGCTCTGTTAGTGCCAGACGCTATATTGCGGATGTTTCTTGTATACTGTTAGTGCCAGATACTCCACATAGTCAATCTACTGCTCTGTTAGTGCCAGACGCTATATTGCGGATGTTTCTTGTATACTGTTAGTGCCAGATACTCCACATAGTCAATCTACTGCTCTGTTAGTGCCAGACGCTATATTGCGGATGTTTCTTGTATACTGTTAGTGCCAGATACTCCACATAGTCAATCTACTGCTCTGTTAGTGCCAGACGCTATATTGCGGATGTTTCTTGTATACTGTTAGTGCCAGATACTCCACATAGTCAATCTACTGCTCTGTTAGTGCCAGACGCTATATTGCGGATGTTTCTTGTATACTGTTAGTGCCAGATACTCCACATAGTCAATCTACTGCTCTGTTAGTGCCAGACGCTATATTGCGGATGTTTCTTGTATACTGTTAGTGCCAGATACTCCACATAGTCAATCTACTGCTCTGTTAGTGCCAGACGCTATATTGCGGATGTTTCTTGTATACTGTTAGTGCCAGATACTCCACATAGTCAATCTACTGCTCTGTTAGTGCCAGACGCTATATTGCGGATGTTTCTTGTATACTGTTAGTGCCAGATACTCCACATAGTCAATCTACTGCTCTGTTAGTGCCAGACGCTATATTGCGGATGTTTCTTGTATACTGTTAGTGCCAGATACTCCACATAGTCAATCTACTGCTCTGTTAGTGCCAGACGCTATATTGCGGATGTTTCTTGTATACTGTTAGTGCCAGATACTCCACATAGTCAATCTACTGCTCTGTTAGTGCCAGACGCTATATTGCGGATGTTTCTTGTATACTGTTAGTGCCAGATACTCCACATAGTCAATCTACTGCTCTGTTAGTGCCAGACGCTATATTGCGGATGTTTCTTGTATACTGTTAGTGCCAGATACTCCACATAGTCAATCTACTGCTCTGTTAGTGCCAGACGCTATATTGCGGATGTTTCTTGTATACTGTTAGTGCCAGATACTCCACATAGTCAATCTACTGCTCTGTTAGTGCCAGACGCTATATTGCGGATGTTTCTTGTATACTGTTAGTGCCAGATACTCCACATAGTCAATCTACTGCTCTGTTAGTGCCAGACGCTATATTGCGGATGTTTCTTGTATACTGTTAGTGCCAGATACTCCACATAGTCAATCTACTGCTCTGTTAGTGCCAGACGCTATATTGCGGATGTTTCTTGTATACTGTTAGTGCCAGATACTCCACATAGCCAATCTACTGCTCCGTCAGTGCCAGACACTATATTGTGGACGCTTTGTCTGTAGTGTTAATTGTTGCGTAACCAGCGCGTTAACAAGACTTATGTGAACTATTTGTGTACAACCTATGCACCGTAACAACAGCCTGTGTTTACAGAAAGAACAAATTTGTGGCCCATACAACGACAATGCTATAAACAAAAATTAAACTCAGTGTCCATGGATCTGGGATATGGACTCCGGCATGATGGCAAGCAGGGTGTTCTGTTTCTAAGTTGTTGATCTGTTAGTAACAAAATCTAGAGGCTGAGCTGAGCAGCTCCCTCAGGTTGCCATGACGACGATCCTGGCAGCATAGCAACGCCACGGCCCGGTCGTCCACCCGCCTGCGTCGCAAAACTCGGCAGACGTCGTACTCCATTTTGCTTGCATCGCCGAGTAATACAACAGTAGCGAATATGGGAAGCTGTCGAAGTGAGGATCACCTGCAGAAGCGGCCTCGTGTGTGCGGGTTGTTGTAGAGTGTACAGGATCATTGGTTTTAGAGAGAGTTTTCTTTTTTTGCGGCTTGTGAGAGACTGTTTCTAGATATATATTTACATAACTGATATAAATCAAGCGGTTTTCTATGTAGAAATTATTTAAAAAATTGTTATATCACGTTTTATACTTTACATAACAAAGAAGTTAGGTTGCGAAAAACTGTCACTCGTACAGTGCTACAACGAAGCTCAACATGTACATACTGTGACAGGGATATTGTCCTGGAATATTCCCACCACAGACGTGGCCTAAAGGTAAGTAACGCATGGAAATCTGCACCGTGTGGCACATGTACGTTAATACTTTGCAACCACTACACAAATCTGAAACCCCCCCGGTTTGTTTGTTTGTATCTGGGAAGCGTTGAGTGTCACAGGTAACAACGATACCAGCGCTGTGGAGCGGCAGGTGTCAAGAACTCGCCACACCCCTGCAAAATAATTTGAAGATACCGCATATGTGCTTTCTACTAAGTTATAGTATTACTCAGTTACTCCAGTTGTTTTTACTTGACCTTTGCCATTACAGATCTTCAATTTCATAACAGGGAAGTTTCACAATTTCAGTTCTTTATTTAAAAGTCATCTGAATTATAATCCAGAAGGCAATAATGCAGGATTTCTCTTAACTGCTTCATCTAGTACTATACGATGGTGGGGCACGCGGTAGCTTAGTTAATTGAGGCATTATGCTACAAGCAAGAAGGTCTCGGGTTCGATTCCCGATGTTACTGGAATTTTCAAATGATTCAACACATCCAGCTGCACCATAGCCCTGGGGTCTACACAGCCTCTAACAGAAATGATTACCAGGATATTTTCTGGGGTTACAGGTTGGCCGGCTGATAATCTCACAGCCATCTACGAACCGATTATCTAGAAAAATGTGGGAGCCTCGATGTCTCACAGCCCTATAGGCCTCCGCGGCCTGCTGCAGGACTATTTCTACTGCAGGATGATTCTCCATTACAAAGACCAACAGCTTAATATTGTTTAGATAAATATTCGCTTCTTGTTCTGAGAATCATACACAACACATAAATATAATTTAGGAGCAAAACGTAGAATTTTCTGTTAAAGTTACCAAGTACATTTTCTAGACAATCGGCACACAGACGGCGGTGAGGTTGTCAACCTTAAGCGCGGGCCGTCCTTTACCCAGAGGAAGATTCCTGGTACTCATTTCTGTTAGAGGCTGAGCCGAACCCAGGGGCATAATGCGGCAGTAAGGATTAGGCCAATTGAAGAACGACATCGGTAATCGAGCCCACAACCTTCCGTCTTGTCTCATTGTGCCTCAAACTTTCTATGTTACCGCGTGCCCCCCACTTTCAGATAATACGGCAGTAAATCTTGCTTATCGAAACGAAAGAAACTGGGCACATATTTCATGCCAACTAACAGGAAAGTGGTGGTGTGTTGGAAATTGGTACTTAATGTCTTCTCATGCTAATTACTAGCAGCAATCGCTAGAAATTTGTTTTCAAGGATTGGGGAAGTCACTGCCTCCACACACAGCACTACAGGGAGTACCCAGTCAAGTTCGTAAGAACAAATTTTCCTTCTGCGTAGAATTCCGCTTCTATAAGTCAGTGTCGATAATGCATATCTAAGCAACTGCACAATCCAGCAAGAAAATGCTGGAGTACCAGCAGCAATAGAAGCATTGCACTTTCGGAAATAATTACTCGTACTCTGAAGATAGAAATGGCAAGATCTTCCGAAACATTGGTACCCATCTACCACACATCTTAGAAGACCAAAATCTCTAATTGATTAAGCATACATTTCGTCAACATTAAACCTCTCGGACATCGAAGTTCCATACCATTGGCATATCTGTTAATTGTTTAATTGTAAACAGTAATACGTGCAGAATTAATGGGCATATTCATTATTTACCACCATTCAGAATTTATTGCCTTACAGAAGTCTTATTACCATTTTTTTTTCAGAAATAACCGGGAAATTGACGCAGAGGCAGTATCAAGACGCAGATTGTGTTCACATGAACGTGAAATGTCGGCAAGATGTCGCCAGACGTGAAGAAACTCTCTAGATTGGATTGAAATATCAGGTAAAAATGAAGATTTTAAAACTTAAAACACACAAAAGAAAATCTCTGTGTACTTGCACTACTGTCAATAGTTTAAAGCAAACGATGCCCCTCCTATTATCTCATTTTAAGTACTTCATTATATTCTTACAGTCCTACAGATTTAATGAGCTGTACCTTACGTAAGGGGGTTTCAAATTTTGCGATACTGCGACCCCCTAAAATAATACATAAATTCGAGCCCTCCCACCCAGCTCTGACGGTCAGGGCAAAGTGCCCTCTCAGTTTGTACAGTGTATTAGGAACATGCATGTACGTAACTTTACAGCTTCTCCACACATTCAGTAAGCAACAGAATTTTCCTGTGCAGTGATTACAAAATCTAATCCTTCCAGCTGCACTATGGCCCTGGGGTCGACTCAGCCTCTAACAGAAATGAGTACCAGGAATCTTTCTGGGGGTAAAGGGTGGCCAGCGGGTAAGGCTGACAACCTCACCGCCATCTGTGAACTGATCGTCTAAAAAACGTGGCAGTCTCGACGTCTCACAACTCTGTGGGCCTCCACAGACTATTACAGGAATAGCTTCAAATTCTTTATATCATAAAGGGATTTGTTAAATAAATAATGTACGAAAAGAGCCCCGTTAATTAGGCAGCGCGACAATGCGGTAAGCTTTACTGGAGCGGATTTGTATCTTAGATTTTGTTCGTTATAAATGAACATGGATATCAGATATTCAGTTTTCAGTGCAGTGAATATTGTGGCCGTGGTATTTGGGAATATGACGTCGTGTAGTTTAGTAGTTAGTTGCGAACGTTTTGGAGACGCCTGACACATCCAACGATCCTGAAACATTTTGTGCTTGATACCTTCTGAAACAACCGAATGTCTGGACCCACGAAAAAAAAAAGCACAGCAAGATGTACAATGTTCATATAAATTACGAGTAGCGACCTATACATCTACCATATTCACAACTTTGTTCTGAGCCAATTAAAAATAAAATAGTACCCGAGAACAATAGTTTGTACTTAATGGAACTTAATGGTACCCGCAGCTGGTTACTTTGGTACCCTTGGGGGTATCGGTATCACAAATTACATAAATTACACAAATTACATGCCAGTTCAAAGGTGTTACTGAGATTCTTGATCCATGTGATCTGTATTTTTGAGCGGGGAGTCTACTTCTTTCTAAATAAATTTGTAGAGTATAATTTAAATTGTTGTACTATGTACGTTCTGGGCTAAGAAGAACTTTTTTTAGATAAAATCGCGTTTCCGAGTAAAGGAAATCTTACGTTTGTTTGAATTAGTATTCTTTTATCAGATACTGGCCTAAAAATGCTACCAAATATTTTTAACTTAGCAGGAACTAAAGATGAGAATAGGGACATATATTCGACAAAATAATCTAAGGCACCAGCAATGATAAGAAGATGAGTTATAAAGCAATAATCTTGAATGTCATATGTCAATATTTCGATAAAATAATAATATACAGGGGCCAAACTCGTCATTCGTGATGGATTTGGAGTCATGTGCACTAGCAGAGGGAACCATGAATCTGTTCCCATGGATTTTTGTGGGAAAAAAAAAATAGAATTCAAAGAAAATAATGTATCAGATATTATCTTAAACTTAAATTGTTCACTATCTGTGTTTCAGTGCACAGACCTATAATTCCTAGGCGTATGTGTAAAAATATTCTTAAAGGGTTTAAATGTGTCTTAATGCATTCTTGGAACAAATTCTAGAGGTTTCTATGCATTCGGACAGGTATCTTCTGTTTTGACGAGTTTACGAAGACAGGAATATGCTGTTGGAATGGTTAATACACCTGTAAAATGTGTGCTTTTGAGAATTTGCCCGATTTGGTGAGAATTTAAACAATGGATCTCGTCTTCCTGTAGAACCAGTGTTGAAATCTAGCGTCGCGACCGCGAAACAACGTCTGCGCGCTCTGCCGCTAGGTTGATGATTTACAGTCAGTTGACTGTTGCATGCGAGTGAGTGCGACCAGTCGATACAATGGGAGCGAAGGCGACTGTGGTACAAGAGAAGAAATACCATGATCACGCCTGGACGTTAGACCAGGTAGCGTAATGCATCATACCTGCATTTTATAGCGATTTCTTTATATTATTATCATTACTATTAACTGCAAATGGGGTTTTACCTAGTGGCACATAAAGAAAATGGAAAATATAGGATTTAAACTTCTCAAAGAAGTGGTTAGAAGTTGTATATTCTGGGATATAACGCCTTGTAACCTTCTGAAAATCAACCGATGTTTCGGAGGAATATGTCGTCTTCATCTTCAGGTTAGACTAATAAGCCAAGCAGGAAACAAGAAGAATTTGATACCTGCTTCATGCTGGTTTCTTGCTTGGCTTCTTAGTCTACCCTGAAGATGAAGACGACATATTCCTCCGAAACATCGGTTGATTTTCAACGGACTACATTGCGTTGCAACCCAGAAGATACAAATCTACAAACACAAAGTTTTGTACTGAAGTATGTTGGATATGAGGTTCTTATGATAGTGACTATCTCTGAGGATGTGGAGCTGCAGAGTTCGGTAGAATTTCACCAACATTTCGGAAGACCGTATTGTTTCCATCTTCAGGGTTGAAGAATAAGCCGAGAAAGAAGCAACCAGAGATCATTCTACTTGATAGTTGCTTGCTTGGTTTATTATTTTCTCTGAACATGTGGGCAGTACGTTCCTCCGAAACGTCGATGAAATTTTACCAGACTGTATGGCATCGCATGCCATCTTGTAACGTGATCGCTTGAAAAACTACAAAGACAATGGGAATATACTCATAATACTGGGACAGATGTTACGGAAATGTATAGTGAAGAAGTTAGGTGGAATGCACTGGCTTAAGATCATGTCCAGCGGCCGGCTTTGATAAGGACGGTGTCAAAACTTAGGTTCTATTACCGGATTGTTTCGTCGAAATGTTGACAAACACCT
Source organism: Cryptotermes secundus (assembly GCF_002891405.2). NCBI lineage: Eukaryota > Metazoa > Arthropoda > Insecta > Blattodea > Kalotermitidae > Cryptotermes > Cryptotermes secundus. The sequence goes on along the minus strand of NW_019724759.1, from coordinate 904,778 downwards.
ACAAAACTAGACGGCGTCATATCCCGAAAGAGAGCAATGTTGCATTTTCACGTTCGTGAAAACCTCGAATCACAAAGCTACTGACGCTGTTTAGCTTTCAAGACTATGTGAAAATAAACTGAAATTAATGTAGGCCCATAATCATTTTTGTTTGTGCGCGGGACATTCAAACATTAAATTAGACACGGTTATGTACTCTAGATATACCGCCTCTATGGTCTAGTGGTCAGAGTTCCTGGCTACAGATCCAAAAGTGCCGGGTTCGATTCCCGGGGCTACCAGATTTTCTGAGAAGTTGTGGGTCTGGAACGGGATCCACTCAGTTTCGTGAGGATAATTGAGGAGCTACTTGAATGGAAAAGTAGCGGCTCCGGTCTAGAAAACCGAAATTAAAGGCCGTGGGGATTCGTTGCGCTGACCACGCGACACCCTCTATCCGCTGAAGTTGGCACTAACTTCGCCGACAAGCGGTGATCGCTTGGTCGGTGTAGTTCGCTTGCAGACTATAGGCCACGGAGTTTCTTTTATGTACTGTAGATAAGTAGCAACTTTTGTCTTGAAAACAAATTCGAAGTTAAATTTAATTGAATTTTGGCTCTCACGAGTGAAACAGAAACCATGCTTCTAACAAATATAAAAATGCGACGTTAAACCAGAATATTTCCGCAGCTGTTTTGATGCGTGGCCCATCAAATGTTGACACAAGCTAGACCCAGTCATGCTAACCAACNCGCTTGGTCGGTGTAGTTCGCTTGCAGACTATAGGCCACGGAGTTTTTTTTTTGTACTGTAGATAAGTAGCAACTTTTGTCTTGAAAACAAATTCGAAGTTAAATTTAATTGAATTTTGGCTCTCACGAGTGAAACAGAAACCATGCTTCTAACAAATATAAAAATGCGACGTTAAACCAGAATATTTCCGCAGCTGTTTTGATGCGTGGCCCATCAAATGTTGACACAAGCTAGACCCAGTCATGCTAACCAACACAACAATTTTGCATTCTTACATGATTCTGCAGTTATAGCCTACATTTTCGTAAGGAATGATCGTCACCTCCAAGTCAGTTTGTGATTGGTTTGGATTACATCGACGCTAAATAAATGTTAGTTTGGCTGCGCCATAGCTCAAGCGGGATTTATGGTGGACAAAGTGTCTCTGGGGCAGGTTTTCTCCGAGTACTTCGGTTTCCCCTGCCAATCTTCATTCCACCAATTGTTCCACAATCACCCTCACCTATCATCTGGGGCTGGTACAGTAGGCCAGAAGTGGCCGCAGTACAAGGGACTTAGTCCCACCCCACTAGCATTCTAAAAAAAAGTTAGTTTCCGAAATGTAACATGAAGTGTAATAACTTGTATAGGATAATTATTAGAAAATAAATTATTAAGAGGACGCTGAAGATAATATTTGCGCCCAGGAGAGGAATGAACAGAAGCTTGGAGAAAAATACATAATATATAATTACGAGTTAAAGCAGCTAAGAAAGTACGTGCACGAGTTAAACCGAAGTAAGCAAGCTAAATTTCAACGACTGCATAATCGAAATAAAATAAATGGAGACAATATCGTATGAACAATACAAGATGTGAAATGAAGAGAGATTTTCAGAAATAGGAAAAGGTATACACGAAATACAAAATAGACTTATTTGAAACAAATTGCATGAACAAATTTGTTAGAGTTATTATAATTTAGAATTTGTCCATTGTCTAAAAATAACAAGTAGGAAAATTAGTGGAATTACAATTATTATGGGGCACGCGGTACCGTAGTTTTTTTTTATTGCTAGTGGGGTGGGACTAAGTCCCTTGTACTGCGGCCACTTCTGGCCTATTGTGCCAGCCCCAGATGATAGGTGAGGGTGATTGTGGAGCAATTGATGGAATGAAGATTGGCAGGGGAAACCGAAGTACTCGGAGAAAGCCTGCCCCAGCGCCACTTTGTCCACCACGAATCCCACTTGACCAGACCCGGGATCGAACCCGGGACGCCACGGTGGGAAGCCAGCGACTAACCGCTTGAGCTATGGCGCTACCGTAGTTGGTTGAGGCACTATGCTACAAGCTGGAAGGTCGCGGATTCGATTCCCCATGAGATTGAATTGTTTTTTTTAATTGACCTAATCCTTCCAGTCGTGTTATGTCCCTGGGGTCGACTCAGCCTCTAACATAAAAGAGTACCAGGGATATCCCTTCGGTAAAGGGCGACCGACGCATAAGGCTGACAGTCTTACTGCCATCTATGAGCCGATTGTCTAGAGAAAATGTGGGAGCCTCGACGTCTCACAAACCTACGGGCCTCCACGGCCTGTTACAAGAATAGGTTTATCTTTTGAACTTATAATTATCATTTCAGTGATGAAATCCAGGAGACTTTGAAGGGCGGTACGTCTAGCGCGCATATTTACTGCGCTTTAAAAATTTTAGCTGGGAAATCTGAAAATAAGAAGGCACTTGGAGACCTTCACATCAGTTACACGATCAGTTAAAATATATCCAAGGAACAGGACTTATCTGACGTAAAATAGGGTCTATTATCGAACTCTTGTGAACACGGTAATAAATTTTGGATTTCATAGAGAGTTGGAAATGTTTCGACAAGCTGAGTGACTATTGGGTTCTCGAGTCCACTCCACGGACCCCGAATAGTCTTGCTCTATGCCATGTAATATTTAGGCTACTAAACTGCAAGGTTTTGGGTCTGTAGAAGTGTATGTATTTCTCAGCATATGTCCACTTATTCTGTAACCCATGTTGTTCATATTTTCGCTTTTGTTCTTCGTAATTTTATCCCTCATTTTAATTATTTTTCAGGTTATAAATGCCTTCAGTTCCTTATGACATAACGGTTCTATATCCATCTTTAAACTGAGTAAAACTGTAACACAATTCAAAGAATATTTCCCTTGTCTTCTATCTTTTGTATTCAAGTAATGCATTCTTAGTTCCTCCATTAAAAAAATATGGAGGCAGCGCCATTACGAACCAAGAGAAGATATTGTGGGTTTCTGGGTTATAACACCGTATAGTCTGGTAGATAACCTGAATAATATGCTATTTCACATATACTTGTTGCTTTGTGCAAGTCCGCTGATTCTCGTAAATTTAATAATTTCCTGAATTTATGCAGAGCTTCAGTTGATAGGATTCAGTACTTCCGGCAGTGTTTCCTGTGACGTATATCCGTTATGTTCGCTGTATTTTATAATTGCGTTTAATTATGAGAGTTTATGCATAGTAGAAAAGTTGTCGGTGATTGTTGGTTTTCAGTATTCTATATTTTGAAGCGTGAAATTTATCTAAATACTATTTAAAAATTGAATTGTTTTCTCACAGAAAATACAGCGCGTCTCCGTTACGAGGTCCAACTGGTTAGTGCTGTATAGCAATGTTTCTCAAACTGTGGGTCGCCTTTTACTCTAAAAGAACATAGCTGTATCCAGCCCTAGTTTCGGCAAGTGAGTAAGACTTAACACAGGTGTTCCCGGAAATCGCAACTGCAGACGGGGGAACATTTCGCAGTTCCTCTCGTGACTGTGCAGGCACAATTTATAGTTTACGGTAGGTGTAGAGAGGCTGTAACGCTATGTAGGTCCCTGCTGTCATTGTATAGCCTGATTCTGACCTACCAATAGGGAAACTGCAATTTTCTCTGACCGGCCGAGTATTATTTTAGGACAGTCGTTGTGTCATGAAGTTTGAACACCCCTGTTGTACGGTAAAATAATATCTGTTTCTCCTGAGAATCATAGGAAACCCATAATTACATTCTGTGCCGATCACGGTGGCCACGCGGTCTAAGGCATGAACCGTCTTCGCTCGCTCGAACACTGGGATCGGCGGTTCGAATCCCACTCGAGACTGGATGTCTGTGTGCGTTTATTCTGTGTGTGTAGGTAGCGGCCATGCGACGGGCTGATCCTCCGTCAAAGGAGTCCTGCTGACTGTGTAGAAGATTAAGAAAATGAAAAAGCGGCCAAGGTCCAACAAATGGCTCTAGAACCATGGATAGATGGATAGATGGATAGATAGATAGATAGATAGATAGATAGATGATTACGTTCTGTGGCTAGCATGCGAGGTTTTTAGCGGTCAAGTAGATTGTACATGTAATTATCATTGTAATTTAAGAGGTAAAAACTCTCTTATTACAATTGGTATAAGCACCATTCGCAATGAACACAATCTTGAAAATTAAAGCTTAGACTCGCACCATGAATATTGGTGCGGTAGAAAGGTTGGCAGCAGTGTGACATAGAATAAAACGCACTGATTCTGGTTTAAAGAGCACAGCGTTGCCAACTTCAAGGCCTAATGAGCCATATTGCATATATAAAGAAATGCATTTATGAATATAAGGTTTTTCTGTAATAGATTAGTGTAACTCCCGTTGCAAACTCAACGAGAAATTTCGCAGTTCGTTACATAAGTATCGGTACTACTAACTTCCCTGATTTCTCCCGCCATATCTTTCCATTCCCGCATATTATCAAATGATATGTCGAGGCCGACATTTAAAGTCATCCCCTACGAAAACACTTATAAATAGTCAATTGTAAACCGTCCCCTTTGTATACAATTCACACACCCAGTATAGTCCAGTAGAATTTTCGGGATGTTTCGGAGAAAGGTCGGGCAACTACAGCGCATCACATCCCGGAAGAAGTACTTTTCGAGTAAAATCTTCCCTGCAAAGTGAAGCGAAAACAACGACAGTGATCATAATAAACAAGCAGGACTAGGAAGCTGAGCCCTTCAAATGACATTGCTTACTACATGTAGCCTATGCTTGGATAATTAGAATCACTGCAATGTATCCACATAATGTTATGATGTGCTTTCCTCGCCGCGGCGTCCCGGGTTCGATCCCGGGTCTGGTCAAGTGGGATTTGTGGTGGATAAAGTGACGCTGGGGCAGGTTTTCTCCGAGTACTTCGGTTTCCCCTGCCAATCTTCATTCCACCAATTGCTCCACAATCACCCTCACCTATCATCTTGGGCTGGTGCAATAGGCCAGAAGTGGCCGCAGTACAAGGGACTTAGTCCCACCCCACTAGCAATAAAAATATGATGTTTCATGTGATTCTCGCAATAAACAAGGATTATTTCCCTAAACCGTATTAATTATTTGTTTTTGTAGCGGAAGAGTGTTTTATGTGGAGTGGAAACTGAATTTTTAAACATTATTTAGATGAGCTCAGGGTAAAGTAACTGCCTCATCGCTGTTCGAGAGCAAGCTTGTAGTTGTTGTGGCTATCTATAGGGAGATTTTTATGTCTTACTTGACGATTAACTTTGTTCACAAGACCGGGTTGTGCATGTGTCTTTCTGCTGTTACACCTGTAACGTTAGGCTGTGTAAGCGGCAGTCTGCTTCCTGCAGTTTATTAATCATCACATTTCTTCATTCTGAATATGCGGTGACATTTCTGGTTTGTATTTGTTATGACGCATTATTTCTGGATCATTTACCAAGCGTTTCTTTTTCGCTGTATTACACAAAACGTGTTCTTGCTTGTTTGTTTTCGTCATATGGTTACGCTGCTGTTATTATTATTAATTCTTATTTGTTATAATTAATTATCACTTGACGTGACTGTTGCTTCTCTTTACCTCTTACGTGTTAAATATTAGGCACGTTATGTGTTACGTGTCATATGTGAGGTTTCATTTATTTAGTGGTTATTCTATTATTTATCCCGGCGCAATTTATTCCGTACGTCCCAGCAGATGAGGAGGGAGTGGTCGCGTTCAGATATCGATCACGGGTCTCCGGCCGGTTACTGCTGACGTCACAGCAGCTCTACCACTCTTGTATAGTACGTAGCATACGATGGCTCATCAGTGCATATATATATATACATATATAAAATACACATATATTTATGTGCAACTGTCCCGGCCGTGTCGGTCTGTTCTATGTTTCCCACCGCAGACCGAATGGAGACCACCAAGTAAAATGTGTAAAATTTACTGCTCGCTTTTCCCGTTGTACAAGGCAGTCACTGCTCTTGGAACAATGAGCAAGTATTGTGCAAGAAATTTTTCGATTCGATTTAAGTTAATATTTATAATCATATTCCTAATTACATGAGCAAATTTTAATTTTTAATTTAAATGCTGTTCTTTTTTGGAAGTTATATACATCGTGTAGACAGCCTCTGTGGTCTAGTGGTCAGTGTTCCTGGCTACAGATCCAGAGGTCTGGGTTCGAGTCCCGGCGCTACCAGATTTTTTTCTGTGAAGTAGTGGGTCTGGAACGGTGTCCGCTCAGCTTCGTGAGTATAATTGAGGAGCTATTTCAAGGAAATAGCGGCTCGGGTCTTGAAAACCGAAATTAACGGCCGTGGGGAACATTGCTCTGACCACGCGACACCCTGGCCGTCGCTCGGTATAGTTCGCTTGCGGACTAAAACCACGGAGTTTGTTTTGTTTTGTACATGAAGAAAAATTTAAAAAGCTGTCTTATAAGTGGCTGAAATGTCAAAATCGGAACTGTGTACTGTGATATTGCCATAGACAGCAACCATATTTTATATTCATGCTTCTTCTAACATCTACTCATATAAGTGTGTTTACGTATGTATTTACTTATTTAAGGACCCATTCAGTAGCTCAGGCTATATGGCGTTCAGTGTTAGGATAATTAGTGAATAGTGACCAAATTTGTTAGGATTTTCATAGTGCTGTATCCTAACAAATTCATAGTATCTCTCAGCATTTATAAATACGCCTAGCTGATATAGTGATTTCATTACAGTTTAACTTTTATAAAATCTGTCGAATCCATGCAGACTGGTAAATAGTATATCTTTTAGATGGTATTGTTGAAGCTAAGGAGATCCTTAGATATTACTTGGTCAGCTTTGTCTGCCTTTTATTAAACATGGGCAAGAAATTAGTGTTTCTATTTCTGTGGCATATCTTCTTGTATACAAAGGAGATTCCTGCGTTTATGCATCTGTGAGTGCAATGTTCTTATAGAGGACAATATTGATGACTCGAGATATCTGCTGATATATATGTCGTGATAGAGGATGATAGTAAATACTCTAAATTTATATATCTATGAGTGCGGTGTCTTGATAAGGATGATAATGAAGACTAAGTTTATATATGTGCGAGTTCAGTGACCTCATAAGGGATGACAGTGGCAACGCTTTAAGCTTATATATCTGTGATTTCCGTGTCTTGATAAAGCACGGCAGTGACAGGTCTTAAANCCACTTTCCGAAACGTTGTGTTTTTATTAGTTAACTTAAAAACCAGGACGATGGATAAAGTCCAAAAACCCAATATATCACTTAAATTTATATATCCACGACGGGTATTGTGTCCTGATGAAAGACTGCAGTGGCGAATCCTACATTTATATATCTGTGAATTCAGTGTTGTGATAAACGACAACAATAAAGACTTGCGTTTGTATATATACACGTATATCTGAGTTCAGTGACCTGATAAAGACGACAGTGGAGACAGTATTATTGTAGACGGGTTCTCGGTGAACTACTGAGCAATCCTGCAGCTGTCGAAATTAGAGAGACTGAAATACATACCGCAGGTTCAAGATTAGTCATGACAAAGAAATATACAATGTTTATGATCTTCGCCATAATGGCATTAGGGCAGTTAGTTAAATGAATGGAGCTGGAAACACTACGCATGCGCTTACGAAATGCAGTGTTAAAATCAGTTACACAACATCGTTTGGCCGCCACGGTGTTAATAAGAAGCGCGTTTAGGAGCGGGATACGACTTGATTCATTCCTGCATTGTTCAACGACACTTTCTCAAGTGCACAACTTACTCACTGTGGAAAGGTTGTGCTATTGATGATCAATTGAAAAGGACATGGAAGAAAGCGGCCGTCATAGAACCAGGTCAGCGCGTAGCGGTCGCAGAATTTTACCACAAAAACCTAATTTTAACTTTCATGTTTTAATCTTTAGTTTCCAATTTTAATCTTTATATCTTTAATTTTAAATTTTATTATCTATAAATTTTCAGTTTTAAATTTTGACCAAGACTTAATATATGAATTTATGCATTTAAATAATTTCAAGATACAATAAAGATCCTTGTTTGAAGAATTAGATGACAATTAATTGCAATTCAACAGCCGAAACTGGAGCATTGTACGCCTGATGATGAGCCGGTGTAAGAGTCGTGTAGACTGGAAATCTGATATTTCTGTGGCGTTCAACTGGGTCCACTCTGTACGGCGGCCGCTGGTTGACCTATTGTACCTGCCCCGGGTGATTATGATGGAATGAAGATTGGCAGGGGAAACCGAAGTACTCGGAGAAAATCCGCCCCGGCGCCACTTTTTCCACCACAAATCCCACTTGACCAGACCCGGGATCGAACCCGGGCCGCGGCGTTTTGAAGCCAGCGTCTAACCGCTTGAGCTATGGCGCGGCCCTTTGCATACCTGATATACTTTTATATATCTTATTCATAACATATAACAGGATGCATACTATTAAGATTTCCGGAAATGTTTCTTGTACGCGAACATCCTTTCGACATACCGACATTTAATTTGAGCCGGTCTGATGATTTTACAACGCTCTCTGTATATCAGAGTAAAATTTTAGGATGAATGGTGACTTGGAAAGGATGTTAATTGAAGCAGTGTTAGTCTAATAGAGATTCTATCCCGCCGTTTTCCGAAAGGTACTGGTGATAACTATGAAATAATTTGTCAGGCTAATCGAGAATCGGCCGAAAACAAATGCACAGCGTTACCAACACACAGCGTTACCAACACACCAACTTGCTCAGTTGAACCCTTCTGAATCCGTAAGTACAGTAAAGATTCAGTGCTTTTATATCTCCACGTATTTACCTTCTTAACAAATGCTTAAGAACTTACAATTCGAATTCCTGTACTACAATTCTGAGATCCAGAATCCTCTCTTATTAAGGGTACAAACATGGAAAAATCGATTTCTCGAAATATTTGATTTTATTAATTTAACTCATATGGATGGGACGGATTTAATCACAGCACAAAGGCTTACGTCATCAGTCTGCCGAGACACTAGCTGTTTCCCCTCACCCCCGTCGGCCTCATTTGTACACAGAAATAACTCGCGTCGCTATTACTACGAAATGAACAAGCATATGTGTGACATGAAGAACTTCTGGAAATTGTCTCTCTTCATCCTTGCAATCTGTAGGAGGTAGACACGTGGGCAAGTTTTCATCTGAATAGTACTGTAGTGATCAGGCTCACGCTTCGGCCGCTTTACCGCCGGGGAAGGAGCCCCCGGTACACATTGGATAGGAGGCTGGATGAGTTCCAGAACCGGCCTCGAGACTGTGGACAAATGAAATATTTGTTTTCCTTGTCGGGTATCGAACTCCCGGCCGTTCAGCCCCAGACCGTCTCTATACCGACTGAGCTATCAAGTCTTAAGCAGTAGTAAAGTAAGTAAAGGTATCCCTGTACCAGGCCGTGGAGGTCCATACGGTTGTGAGATGTTGAGGCTCCCACATTTTCTAGACAATCGGCTCACAGATGGCGGTGAGGTTGTCAGCCCTACGAGACGGTCGCACTTTGCCCCCAAGAATATTCCTGATACTCATTTCTGTTAGAGGCTGAGTGAACCCCAGGGCCACAGTGCGGCTGGAAGGATTAGGTAAATGGAAAAAAAAATCCAATGATCTCATCGGGATTCGATTCCGCGACCTGCCGGCTTGTAGCATAGTGCCTCAACCAACTACGCTACCGCGTGCCCCTGTCTTAAACAGTATGGGATATTAAAATGCCCGTAGTCTCTTACAGACAGGAAGACAAAATTTAGTTGCAGGGAGTTTTCTTGGAATTCGTGCTTCAATTGACATGTTCAGAATAGCTTAAATGCTGTCATGAGGAGTGATTATAGACGGGGGTTTGGATTAGATATTGGATTTATTGACCACTTATACACAAACTCGGAACCACAAGCAATTAAACTGTCATCGCCAACCTCCACACAGAGCACCTAAGACTTTTCCAGCTTGCTGTGTCTTCACCAGCCTTTCCCTGGTAACGGCTTCTGGTAGTGGACATTCTTCATCTTCCGCCTTCAAGTCTCTCTGAATGGCGGCTCCCACTGATTCTGTTCTGCACAGAATCCCTTACAGAACTGACTTGGTTGCCCAAATTGTCTCTCTTATAAGTAGTCGGTACGGCTCGCGCAAACAACACCGTTCATTCTCGTATGCTAACCGTTTCGGCGGGAATGTGTTTACCGAATCGTTTCCTAACACCGGCCGTCTATTCTTGCTTATTAAGAATCTGATGCCTAGCAACAGGCGTCGTTTCTTTGTCTATTTCGCGACCGTTGCCTAGAAAGGACTGTTTCAGAGCCGTTCACTAGCAACGGCTTTCTCTCTGGCTCCACGTTTCTTGCTGTGAGCAAGTATGTCACAATATTGCGGCCGCGAAATGAAGTTCCGTGGACGGTAGGAAAGATGAAGGTCTTTGCCTACTGTTGTGTTTTCGGTAACGTGTACGAAGTAAGTTTTTTTTATTATATCAGGTACATATATAACAGAAACGACAATCAGAAAATTACGTCATGCACAGTTCTTTATTCTTCTATTTCTTGCATACGAAATTGATACACAATTTGAAATAAAGATGTCACTTGAATTGGAAACACTTTTATTACTTAACAAAATATGAATTTCTCATAATACCGTTGACATCTGTAAGAACATAAAAAATTACTGAAGTATTTGTGGCCAAAATTCAGTCCAAAAACTCTCACATGATGGATAGTTCTTAAGGATTTAGAATCAACATAAAATTTGTGCCTGTGCTTAACTAATCAAGCACGACGTATTCTTGGTCTCGGCACTATTTCAAGTGAGTGGTCAGCTTCGCGGCCCGGCCGCTTTACCCCAGGAACCCAATGGATGGGACGCTGGGTGGGGCTACCTACGACTTGGAAAGGACAAAAATCCCCTGCCGTGACTCAAACTTTGACCCCTAGGCCGTCCGTCTCGTAGCTACTCTCATACTGACTCAGGATTCCTGGACCCCTTTTAGAATCAAAGTATTAAATTCATTTTTAAAATTCAAGTTTATTCACGTTACCAAATCTTACTGACTTACGTTGTGACCTGGACGTCACTGCGAACATGTGTCCAACAGAATGGCTAAATTACTGAAGGTGAAATGCACGGGAAGTGCGCTGAAGGGGAAGAACCATAGTAGCTCGAGTGAGGTACGGAGAGCGGGGGGGTCGGCCTGCGGGACTTGTATCTGTGGCCTCAGCTACTGTCCATTAACCCTCCTACACATGTAACACAGCGAGCTCTTTACCTAGAAGTAAAAGCTTCGCAATTAAGAGGCTTTCCACCATTTTCACGTCCACTGCGCACTTTCTGTATCTCATGTGATACAGTCCTGTAGGATGCCGTGTTACATCACATTCGTTAGACCAGTGCTCTATACTTGTTCGCAGATTCAAAACGTCAGCTTCTTCAGTATTGACTCTATCATACGAATTTTGTATTGTACATGTTTTCTTGTTGGATTTTATGGCGCAGAAGAAGGGGAGTACTTTATTTCTTTTTTATTGACTTATTCTTCCATCCTGAACACCTGTACAGTAAGTTCCCCCGAAATATCTTTAAAATTCCACCAGACTACGCGGCGTCACATCAAGCATGATAGTTTCCTTTAGGGTCACCGCCAAGTGGACCTTATAAACTCATTTCCGAGGAGCGATTCACAATCATGACATTTGACACAGATAAAAAAGTTAATCTATCCCCGTAGCAAGCCGTGAAAGCCCATAGGGTTATGAGATGTCGAGGCTCACACGTTATCTAGACAATCGGCTCACAGATGACAGTGAGGTTGTCAGCCTTACGCGCCGGCCGGCCGGCCGGCCGCCCTTTACCTCCACAAAGGTTTTGACACAGGAAGAATGTAAACCAGTAATACAATTACCGAACGATTGATACCAAGAAGATTATTGGAATGTGACTGATGCAGTCGGGCAGATATGTACCAGCATTTCTCTCCCCAAACTTGGAGGCCGCATATTACACCTAAATGCTATCAGCCATCCCAGAGGGCTCTGATCTACACACATTACGTAGTTATTCTGGTCGACAAAACGAATTTATGTTGATTGTTGTCTTCTGGGATGTGACGCCGTGTAGTCGGGTAGTTATAAACTATTCGGACTATCTTCCTATATCCTTTTTTAGGACATAAGTGTGGAGCCGACTGCGGAAAAAATGATAATTCCCTTGGGAATGTATTTCCCGTTGCCTCTTTGTTTACTTATGAGACATTACTTCCACATAGAGAGCCAATACACTTTACTCTGTTCTCCTTGCTCCTATTGGTTCGCCCTGGGTTCCGGTTGCGGAAATCCTTCTCCCTATCTCCGTACAATTTTTAGCGTAATTCACTTATTTTAAAAAATATGAAAACGGCTTAAGAGATCACCTTGCTGTCTCTGTGTATGTGTCTCTCCAGTAATTTTTTAATGTAACGTGACATGACTTCTCAAATTCCTAATAATTAAGACGGCCGTTGTTAGGCAACGGCGCGGTGAGCATGTTCCAACTGCAATGAATACACTCGTAACAATAGAAGGATGCAGTGTTTTCTATGCGGTCAGTGTCTTCTCAAATACTCAGTATAAAATAAGCAGTCTTGTTCTCTAAGCGACTTACATTTATACCGTGAAAATGGAGGTAGCAGGTTACACGGCGCAATGTCCCACGAGAGAATAATCTCCATAATCAGACTCGTAAAGTACGAGTTCTCGATCGAGCCTCGTGTATGAAGAGCTGTATGATAACTGAAATGTAAAGAAATGTAAAGTTGTGCTTGAGCTTAATTACTTCAACACTGTGACATGACGGCATGTGGGGGAGTGGAGGTATAGTTCCATTGTGCTTAACCTCGGCACTACGTGGAGTGAGAGGTCAGCTTCTCGCCCCAGCCGCTTTACCCCCAGGCGAAGAGCACACGGTACAAATTAGATGGGAGGCTGGGGGGGCCCCAAAGCCGGTTTGGACGCTGTGGAGGAGAGAAAAATTTTGTCACTACCGGAATAGAACCCGGGAGGTCCAGCCCATAGGTCGTCGCTATATCGACTCTAATTTATAATAACTAGTCTTATATATACACACACGCACGAGCTCGGGATAGCGTAATCGGTATAGCAATGGGCTACGGACTGGACGACCGAGGGGTCGGAATTCGAGTCCCGGTAGGGTCAAGAAATTTTCTTTTCTCCACGTAGTTCACACTGGCTCTGGGTTCCACCCAGCCTTCTATCAGATGGGTACCTTGGGTTCTTTCCTCGGGGGTAAAGCGGCCGAAACGTGAAGTTGACCACCTCTAAATAGTGAAGAAAATGTGGATCTATATATCCACTCCCCATACGCCTATATGGCGTAGTGCTTAATTAGTTAAGCACAGGGACAAATTTACCTTTACCTTTTGTGTGTGTAAATGTATCGTCGGACCAGATAAGAACGTTCTTCTGGCACAAAATTAGCTCTATAATTTAGCCTCTACCCGGCATGACCGAACTTTGTAAACCTGAGATTAACTTGGGGTAATTCTCTAGCATCACCTCCTGTATACAGGAAACCTCGTTCAGGAATCGTATAGGAAGCCCACACCCTTACAGACACAAAATCAATGAGGGCGCACCACTGCTGCCATCTCGCGGGCTGCTGTGGAGTACCTATTGATCGGGCCGCGCCTGTCTATAATGGGAGAAAAAACCGTGTATCAGGAAGCATTGCAATCATACAGTGTTCCTTAAGATTACACTAAGCGACCTGGGGGCTAGGTACGTGTCACGGTGTGGGGGCGTTATAGCTGTCGTTTGCAAGGGCTGCGGAGTTTATTTATAGACCTTTCGCAACTTCTATTATCGTTCTCCTATTAATTATATAATTTTTGTTGTTTACTTTGGGACGCTCTCTGTATCCTTTATCATATAGCGTCGAAGAGTGGGAGGGTTGGCGAATAATGGTGTGTGGAAACGTTGAAACCTAGTCAAAGCACTCCCCCAGAATCTGACCGGAGAAACTGAAGGAAACCATGGAAACTTCCAATCAGCCTCGACAGTGTCTCGTCCGAGATTCGTTACCGCTACATCAACTCAGTCCGTTATTTCCCGTTACTTACTCGTAGTTTTCGTAATTTCTTTGTTTCTTATGTTCACTTAGATAAACTGACCTAATCCTTCCATCCGCACTATGGCCCTGGGGTCGTCTCAGCCTCTAACACAAATGTGTACCAGGAATATTCGTGGGGCTAAAAAGGCGGCTGGCGCTTAAGGCTGACAACATCACCGCAATCTGTGAGCCGAATGTCGAGAGAAAATGTGGGAGCCTCGACGTCTCACAACCTTATGGGCCTCCACGGCCTGTTACAGGGATAGCTTTACTTAATGTTCACTTATTCTTTTGTGCAATTGAAACATTACTAACGCTCGGACCTTTAAACCACTGTGGTTACTACGTGTATTATCTACTCCAACATTTAAGAGAAATCTACATTTTGCCTACTTATTAGGCCGCGCCATAGCTCAAGTGGTTAGTCGCTGGCTTCACATCGCGGCGGCATTAACAGCATTAACCGGTTCGACTTTTTAATTTTCTGTGAGCTGTCCCTGTTAAGTCACGTGACACCGCAGTTGGCCACTCAATCGCAAAACGCCATTATAATTAGTTATCCTCGAACAGAGAAGGAAATACGCAGCAAAGTAGCTACATATGCTGAACCTAAATAACATAATTAGTTACGTAACTGCACTCAATTTATTCTACATAAAACTCCTGTAGGAAATTATTTTGTCATTTTCATAAGAGGTTAAGCAGCTCCGTTCAGCGTGACTAGTAAAGATTTTTCTTATTTCAACCTTTCATCCCTTACATGTTTCGGTCTTTGCAGACCATCCTCAGAGGGACATCAAGCCACTATTGCAATATGTGTTTGAATGCCAAGATATATACATACAGTGCTGACAAAATAGAATGAGTATGAAACTACAGCGGCTGTTTTAATATGTTAAATTATTTATAATTAATTTGTTAAAATTTTGTTGGAAATCGTAAACCAAGTTGGTTCGTGCCCTTTTATTCTCCTGAAGGGGGCCGCGAACACGTACAGGAAGGCAGTAAAGAATCCTCTTCTCAAATACAACAGAACTACAAGGCGGTGCAAGTTTAATGAAGTAACAATTAATATATAAAGATACGTTTATGCACCAATGGGTATAAAGTTAATAAGATTAATAAAATGATAAGTATACATAAAAATTTGTTTTTAATATTATTGCTAGTGGGGTGGGACTAAGTCCCTTGTACTGCGGCCACTTCTGGCCTATTGTACCAGCCCCAGATGATAGGTGAGAGTGATCGTGGAGCAATTGGTGGAATGAAGATTGGCAAGGGAAACCGAAGTACTCGAAGAAAACCTGCCCCAGCGCCACTTTGTCCACCACAAATCCCACTTTACCAGACCCGGGATCGAACCCGGACCGCCGCTGTGGGAAGCCAGCGACTAACCGCTTGGGCTATGGCGCGGCCTTTACATAACAATCTCACAAATATAATAAGCTACACACAAAGACAACATGTTATTTTACAGACACACCCCCGAAGCACAAAGAAACTGCAAGCTCAATATGCTACAGTGGTATATAATCAGCGATTCCTATGGTTCTTAATAATCAACGATGTCCCTAACCTTGTTAAACGATTTTAAATGTTAATATTGTATAAGTGAGATATTTGTAAAAGACGCATTTGAATTATGAAAATGGATGGAATTTAGTTGTGGTCTGATAAATTATATTCATAGAAGCACCCAAGGATGATGAACAAACTGATACACTTCGTGGCGAGAGAACAGCGAAGTTAATGCTGACTTCTTTGTAAATCTCCTTAAGTTTAAATCCGGTTTCCATAACTGGAACACACGGAGCTCAGTGTCCCTAGCAGGGTGTGACTGTATTGCAGGCCCCAGGGATGTGGTGACAGGACGCGATGGGAAACAAGCTAAGCTGTTCTTGCGCGCCGCTCATTCGCAAGGCCTACCGGTACGAGGACTCGCCATGGCAGACGTCCCGGCGTCGAGACGGCCACTTGCTCAGGTAAGGCGTCCATATCCCTATTGACAAGAGTATTAAATATACCTCGAACCAAAAATGAAATATTCTTTAGTTCAGCACCATGGAGTTTGTACAAATGTTATGTTTTTGGACATTGTCAATCGCCTTGTCTTTAAGTAAAAACAGTCCTGTTTATTTTTCAAAACACAACGTTTCGGAGACTGGATTCTGTCTCCGTCTTCAGGTAAAACCTACTCAGTTGGGGCCTACCTCCGGAGATAGGGGCTAGCTCTATCGATTGGTCCCAATTGAGTAGGTTTTACTTGAAGATGGAGAGAGAATCCAGTCTCCGAAACGTTGTGTTTTGTTAATATAAAGAGTAAAGTGTTTTTAGATAAAGACAAGACGATGGGTAATGTCCAGAAACATAATATTTGTACTGATGTACCGTCGTCACACATCTTTAGGTCTTATTTACCATGGAGTTGGTTCATCAACACGGGATTAATACATTCTGATTTAATCCTACGTCAGGATTTATGAAAACTTAGTAGTTTCTTATCCGTTCAAGAAGTGCTCTGCATTTGTGGAACAAGAAGTTTAATTACCGTGATCACAAGAGTCCAACACTTACTCCTCCTCTTAGACAAATAAATTTAAAACATTCCATTTATTTCTTTTAGATCTCTTTTAATATTATCCTTCAGTCTACGCCTCAGTCTTCTATCTGTTTATAATCTTTCGTTTAATGAATATAATTTCCAAAAGTTAGATATCATTTCTGTATTATCTTGCCTACGCACTTGAGGATATCTCATATATTCCAGCACAACGTTTAAAGTCTTGAGAAAAAGACAAGATTCGCGGAAGAATACACAGCGATTATTTCCTTAAGCAAGATTAACCGATTTTAGTATACATACATAGTCCAGTGTGTCAACAAAATGTAGGGTTTCTAAAGCTTAAGCAGACGGTAACCACTGTACTTCATATTTTAATTATTTTACGATTTATTTACCAATGATGACCGTAGCTCAGATTATATGGACTCGAATGGTCAAGGTAAAGCTGCCCCTGTAACAGGCCGTGGAAGCCCATAGGGTTGTAAGGCGTCGAGGCTCCCACAATTTCTAGACAATCAGTTCACAGATGGCGGTAAGATTGTCAGCCTTACGTGCCGGCTGGCCGGTTAGAGTCTGAGTCGACCCCAGGGCCATAGTGCGGCTCGAATGATTAGGTAAATTAAAAAATTCCACCTCATCCGGACTGGAACCCACGACCTTCCAGCTTGTAGCGTAGTTCCTCAACCAACGACGCTACCGCGTGCCCCCAGCCTCGAATGGTAAGTTAATTAATGACTGAATAAATTTCGAACGATATGGAGCGGAGGCACGCCGTAGCGTCGTTGGTTGAGGCACTATGCTACAAGCCGGAAGGTCGCGGGTTCAAGTCCCGATGAGGTCATTGGATTTTTTTTCAATTGACCAAATACTTCCAGCCGCACTATGGCCCTGGGGTCGACTCAGCCTCTAACAGAGATGAGTACCAGGAATGTTCCTGGGGGTAAAGGGCAGCCGGTGCGTAAGGCCGACAACCTCACCACCATCTGTGAGCCGATTTTCTAAAGAAAATGTGGGAACCTCGATGTCTCACAACCCTATGGGCCCCCATGGTCTGTTACTTATTTTTTCATGGAGTGAAGCGGCCGTTAATTATTTCAAGTCGCTACCCAAACATTCGCTTGGAGGGACTAAGGAAAATCACATAGAACCTCAGTTAGTCAATCAGTCAGTGTTCTAACCGAGATTCGAACAGCGCATCTCTCGAATACATGAAGAAGCGTCAAATCTGGAGCCGACCAGCTGGGTACCACTGTATACGGGTTGAAGGATTTCGGTTCGTCTGGCTCAGGATAGGAACCAGTGACGGGGCTTTGTGAACACGGTAAGGAAACTTCGGATACCGCAAAATGCAGCGAATTTGTTACCGAGATGAATAGCTGTCGGCGCTGTGTGCGTGAGACCCGTGGTTTCTGTGACTTGACGTCACTGTGCGCAGGCTTTGGGCCGAAGTGTTCCACGTGAGTGCGAGCGGAGCCGGCACGGTGAAGTGGCAGCAGGTGTCAGAGGACCTGGTCCCGGTCAACATCACGTGCATCCAGGATTCCCCAGAGTGCGTGTTCCACATCACTGCCTACAACAGCCAGGTCGACAAAATACTGGATGTTCGACTCGTGCAGCCAGGTAATGTGTAGTCTCAGCCTGATATCAGGAACACAAGTACAGTAAACCCTCCTTCATCATGGAGTCGATTGTGCGCGTGCAAATACACGTGAATCACGTAGCAAACGCAGATTAAAGCTAACAGCGCTGAAACTTTGAACATTACAAGGGAGAATTCTCGATGCTCAGTGAATAAATAGGAGGCAGAGCAAAGTTAGGAGATGCAGAGTAATTAAAGAGTGCACTGTTAGGTAGGCGGCACATCGGCAAGCGTCAAGACATGACGTCTGCGACATGACGCAAAGAAAGGAATACAGTTGAAACGAACGAGATTATGAAAACCGCCGCACACCGGTCTGAGTCATGATGCTGACGTCAGCTTCATGCTGCAGACACGTGCAGCAAGACTCGGCATGTTCCTTTTCTGAGCGTCAAGACTCAGACATCAGTACTCAAGGAGCAGCACCAGTGTACGCTACTTCGGTATGCGGACTCGAGTCTGAATCACGAATGAAGCAAGAGTGTTTCTTTTGTCTCATGTCTTGATGCTTTTCTTGGAGCAGTTGGTGTGCGGCCGCCCTTAATTCTGAGAGGCAAAGATTGGTGGTTCTTGAACCACTGTTTCCTTACTTAGAGTTTCGTAAGCGCTGGTAGGTATCTACCAGATCATACGGTGTCATACCTAGAGAAATATATCGTCACTATTTGAATACGTGTAAAATAACTTTAAAGAAATATAAAAAGGCTATAAACTCCGTCCAGTGTGGTTGAAAAATGTTTAACTCCTCTTTAATCTTTCCTCCTTGACAAGTTTCGGTCTGAGAGACCATCTTCAGAAGGATATGTCAATACGGGCGGAAACTACTATTGCATTGTGATTGGTCAATATCAGTACATACATACATACATACATACATACAATATCGTTACAATGCAATGAATATAAAATCTAGTGTGACGGACCAGGATGAACCAAAATCAGACTTAAAAGAAAGTTCTCATTATCATTCTTGTTACAGGAACACGGATTGGTCAAGCGTCGGAATGTTTCGTGTACTGGAAAGACCCAATGACCAATGACACATGGGGTCTTAACTTCACATCACCAATAGATGCCAAACAATTTAGGGAATGTTGCGTAAGTATTGCATATCTATATGCTGTTGTTGTTAACTGTCGATATATCAAGATAACACGTCCTCTTGCTTAAGATATTCTGAAAATGATTACTAACTTTCAGTCCAGTCCTTCATCCTTTCTAACTGAACACCGAAATACTTAACTATACAAAATTTTAATTTAACTGTTTTCTTTCTACCTGGGTGTAAAACTTGGTCTCACGGTATTGGGAAGAGCACGGTATACTTACACATTTGTTGCTCGTCTCTACACTCCTTTCAGATCTTTATCATTATTGACAACAGATGTTCGTTCTTCTCTATTATACGTGGTGTGAAAAAAGGAAATAAAAAATCAAAAAAAATAAAGACTTTTTTATTTATATTAAAAATAATCTCCACCCACTTGAATACATTGTTGAACCGCTCAGAAAGGCTTTGAAAACAGCTAGCAAAGGTCCCTATAAAGAAATAGCTTTCAGTTCTGCCGTCACGTTTTTCTTAATATCTTCAATATCCTGAACCTTCTTTATTTTGAGGGCGCTTCTCACCGTAGAAAAGATAAAAAGAATCCATTGGTGCGAGAAGAGGAGAATGGCGTGGGTGGCTTTTATCCACTGCACGGTGTTTGGGCAGAGATGTCTTCACGACCATTGCCAATCGGGTGGGGCATTGTCGTGCAAAAAGAACCAACTGCCCTCTGCTCAAAATTGAGGCCTCACCTCCTGATAACCTCAACGTAGAAAGCACTATTGTCTGCCTGCCCTTCAGGCACAAATTCTCTGTCAAAGAATGTGAACAGCTTGGTTTTGAGCCTGGACTTTCGAAAACGAAACATTTTGGGCCTTGGTGATCACTTTGAGCTCCATTTCATGTTCCGAAGTTTCTTCTCTGGTTTATATTGACATACCCATGACTCGTCCCCAGTTGCAATGCAATCAAGGAAACTGGGATTTTCTTGACAAGTCTGGATGAAGCGAGTTTCCGTTTCTTCTGCTCGTCCGTGTCTCTCTGTGGGACGAATTTCGCTCACAACTACTACTTCTTCTTCTTCTTCTTCTTCTTCTTCTTCTTCTGTAGATATTCACGGAGGATTTCACGAATTGTCTCCTTACTGACGTTTGATTCATCCGACATCGTTCTGAGACAGGGACGTTTGCGGTTGTGTCTACATTTCGAGAGATTAAAGAACGCCCGCTTTTTGGATCATTCGTTCTGAAGACCCTGACGCCTGTCTTTAAATCGTTCGATACATTGAAATACGCTGCAACGACTCATGGTTTGATCACCATAGAGAGATACGCACATTTCATAAGTTTCTGTTGGAGTTTTACTCAGTTCAACACACAATTTGACAACCGGTAAAAACGCAACTCACTGAGCTGCTCCTCATGAACTGTCAGTGACTGGTCTTGCTGACCCCCTACTGCTCACATTGCAGTAGTTCCCGTCACCAGTACCTAATGTGAATACGAACGGGGGAAAATAGAAACGCATACAGGATATTGGTGGCTATGCCAGAAGGAAAGAGCCCACTGGGAAGACCAAGGCGTAGGTGGGTGGAAAATATTAAAATGGATCTTAGAGGGATAGGATGGGATGCTATGGATTGGATTGATCCGGATCAAGATAGGTACCAGTGGAGGGCTCTTGTGAACACAGAGATGAACCTTCGGGTTTAATACAATCCTGGCAAATTCTTGAGTAGCTGCAGAATTGGCTGCTTCTCAAGAAGGGCTCAGCTCCATACGTAAGTAAGTAAGTACTATCTAACGTGAACACTGGAGCACCAGTCCAGAACTTTATTGCCAAAACACATATTTCTTTTTCCTCCACATATTCATTTTCAGCTCCGGTAAATCATGTTCTGAATCTTCCATCCATCTCAGTTTTGGCCTTCCCGTACAGAGTTTGGAATCTAGTATGGGTGCTGTACAAATATTCTTCAGGGAGACATCCAGTTTTCAAGAGAGGGAACAGCTAGAATTTTTTTTTCAAACTTAAGTTTATGTCACTTATTAATTATTTGTACTGATCGCCCCAGATCATTCACAATATAAGAATAATGTTAAATAGTTTTATTATTAATATCTCATATATTCTTTCCTTCAATAATGATTTCGTTTGAAATCTGGATTGGGGACAGACGCCTGTTTTCTTTTTTTGGGTAAATCTGTGAAAGAGGGATTTTGATTTGCAATAACCGTATCCTGTTTGGCCAAGGAACAGTGCATTCCCATAACCTCGTTTCGAGATATTAGGTGCACAAGCATATAAATATGCTTAGAGGAAACGAACCATTTGCACACATTCTCACCGGCACGAAATGTAGCATATATTCTCGTCCTAATATTTAAAACGTGTTGACGCCAGTTGTCAAAATTTACCTTCCGTACAAGCCTACTGACGGTTTGTTTATTTTATGAAATGAAACAATGAAATTTCTTAATTTTTTCAATTCATATATTAAAAAATGGAATAAAAACAAAAGATAAACCACGTCCATTATGCAATCTTACTCTTTCGGATTTTTAATTCCTACAATCACATATTCACTATTACAGTAGCACAAATCTTGTCAAAAGAGAGTCTGTTAGTATAAAAGATTATTAATGTCGTCAGGTGATTGATAAATGTTGTGGTTTCTTTTATCTTTCATCCTTTACACGTTTCGGCCGTAGCGACCATCTTCAGGAGGACACTTTCGGTACTTACAGAAACTAATATTACAATGTCATAGATATAATATATTATTCTGTAACAATTACTACGATGAGCACGACTTTGTTAAAACATTTAGAAATTATTATAATTAGTCTCTTTCCAAGGTGTTGTTTAAAAAAATTGTTAAAATTTAGAACAGAATATAAAAAGGACACGAACCAAATTGCTTCTAGATTTTAATAAAAAGTTACACGGAATACATAAAATGAACGGTTGACGCAACGAAGCTAATATTTTGGGGATGCACCGTTCTTTGTTTCACCCGCTCGCCACGTTGAGACACAGGATATGAGCGGGGAACTGAAAGCACACAAAACAAAACACAAAACAAAACACAAAACAAGAAATTTCATAAAAAAAAGCAGCAAGAAGTAAAGAGAGGAAACTTACCTCTGCTTTTCATCATCTTGCAATCCACGCTGATTTTACTTCTTATACAGAGCCGAATTTAAATATAAAATTCTTGACTCAATACGCGACGCCGTACACAAACATTCCTGCTCGTAGAGGGTCTACCTTCTCTGATTTGTTCATTAAAATTGCAAACGTTTCGAAGAAAAGTCAACGCAATGGAAATAAGAAAATTTTAAAGAAAATGGGGCGCAATGAAAGTCAGAATTACCATGTTCGCATCCAGTTCCGGTTACACGTTGAATGAAATTCGTTGTATTCTTCTTGAGGGCTCATTGCAAATCTATTGCTTCCCGATGACATTTCCTTCAATATGGAAATCAAATCATAATGCAGCAGCGTGGCTGAGCCACCGTAGCTCCTCTGCTTGCCTTCAGGGTTTAAGGGAGTGGAGGGGAGATAGGATATGTTTGTGGCGATCACTGTTTGCATGTAGCTCGTGTTGCGTACTAAACGTTTTCCTCCCACCCTGATGCCTATGCTGGAAATTGTGTATTTATATTGTCGTTTCAAAAATAGGTTTCGTTCGAATCGGAAAATTGTAGCAGTGGGAATGGCTATAGAAATTGAAGTGTAGACGCAGAGGGAGACTAAAGTATTCAACCCTAAATAGATCAAGAATAGTTTAAATTCGTCATAATAACTTTCATGCCCCGGAGCATGGTGGCCAGTGACAGACCTATCGATTTCTAATAAATTCAATTAAACTCTATATTCATTTGTTCAACATACCCTTTCATTCAAAAAGAAGTACCAATATTTGGCTAAGTATTTCTTAAACTCCGTGGCCCTTAGTCCGCAAGCCAACTATACCGACCGAGCGACCGCCGCTTGTCGGAGAAGTTAGTGCCAACTTTTGCGGATAGAGGGTGTCGCGTGGTCAGCGCAACGGATCCCCATTACTCTCGGTTCTCTAGACCGAAGTTGCTATTTCCTTGAAACAGTTCCTCAATTATCCTCACGAGCTGAGTGGACCCCGTTCCAGACCCACTACTTCTCAGAAAATCTGGTAGCGCCGGGAGTCGAACCCAGGACCTCTGGATCTGTAGCCAGGAACTGTGACCACTAGACTACAGAGGCGGTCAAGTATTTATTAAGCGTGAATTAAATTTGTATACAGTACACACAATATATTCTGTCAACAGCATGACATTAATTCGCCGCATTTTAACCGAAAGCAATTTATTGTGTAGTTACTTGAGTCCTTACAAACCCAGGCCATCTGTCTTTCACTGCCGACGTGAAAGACCGATTAAGGAACCGTTGCGCTTTGTGTCTTGTTCAGAGAGCCCCTCCAATGCGAGATATTCACAGAGAAAGACTGCAAATTCTGTTCCTCTCCTTCGCCCTCGAACCGATTTCATTGCCGTGCCGACAGAACCCGTCAATTTGTCACCCTGTCGCATACACACACGCAGAAATACGTAAAACTGAACCCTCCTAATTTAACGTCCAATGCGCCAACAAGGGCTAAGCTGGACACATAAGATAAATACACACCGCCTAGCCAGAAATCCTATCTTGGGACACCTAAGGGGGAGGGCCGACTGCAAATATCTCACAATAATACCTAAAATAAAAATATAACATTGTAGAGTGTCCAACTTGACCTTAACCTAAGCCTTGAGTCATGGCGGCTACCGCCAGAAAACACAGAGTTGCCTGGCACGGTGCTATGTTGTTACCATGACCAGCCTGGAGCCGGACTGAACATGATAAGACCGTGTCGATGCTATAAAGTACCTGATTTACTGCAAGTACCCAAACCATCCTCCTGCGGATGGGCCCTCAACCGCTAAGGGTTCCGCACGGCACTGTTTTGGTTTTAACCTTAGCTGTCTGCGCGTTGCTCTTCACTTGATCCCAGGATCGAAGTCCGGCCTCGGATGGGTACAATTCCGCCGAGATCCTTAAATAGTTATGGCCATGAAGACTGATGAAATCACTGAATACCTCTTCTAAAATACGTGGTATAAATAGTTTTGTTCACGTCAAATTGAAGCACAGAACTTCGTGAAGGCGCGTCCACATTACTCGAGCTCGTGCTCGCCAGGCTTGTGCTCGTCGTGAGGCTCGTCTGGCTTTTACTTGTGCTCGTAAATCTTCATCCACACTACTTCAGTTGCTCGCCAGGTTTCGGCGCGTGAGGATCTGTATATTTACTCGTAGTGTGTATAGGCTGTAGTCGTATTTTAATTTATTGGCTATAGTTTTTAAATTAAAAATTAAAAATTTGCTTCTCTCGTGACTTGTTATATCTTCCACATTACTCGCGAGCATATCGAGTCACACGAGCACGAGCACGAGCACTAGCACGAGCACGAGTAATGTGGACGCGCCTTGACACACTCCCTCGCCTTATGACTGTCATGTTCGGCCACATACTTTCAAATGGGGAAACACAGTGTTCGTTTATGTTCGTATATAGAAACTCTTCAAACGCTGGATATATAAAACCGAGGCAGATAAGGGAATCTAGCATTAAAAGTATAAGTTGGCGACAATGTGAAATGGATAACACTATGAAGACCAAGACGTAGGCAGGCAGATAATATTAAAATAGATCCTAGAGAGAGAGGTTGGGTGCTATGTACTGGATTAATCTGGCTCAGGATAGGAACCACTGGAGGGATCGCGTGAACACGGTAATGAACTTCCAGGTTCTATAAAATTCTGGAAAATTTTTGAGTAGGTGCATAACTGGCGGCTTCTCAAGAAGGGCTCAGCTCCATGAAGTTAGTACAGTTAATAATCTAATCATTCATATGATCTAAACGTAACTGTGATATTCCGAAATATGCACATCCATTCATAAACATTTTCTTTACTCTCCTTCACGAGCCGTTACCGAACTGCGGACCACAGTTTCAGATACAGTAATGTGAAGGAAGTCTGCTTCTTGGAAAAATCAAACTTTTCATTTACCAGAACTGAGTTATAGTATCCTGACACATTCAACCAAGATGCAACCCAAAACGTACCTGCGCGCACGTGTGTATATGTACACGTGTTCAGTACTGGAATTGAAAGAAGCGCTTCTTAAAAACTGCGTGCGTAAGTGACATAAGTTGACAGCAGGTGCATATGGGTGTACATTTCACGTGAAGTTAGATGTGCCGGCCGTGCATAGGAAACAACAGAGACCCATAAACAGAAGAAAGAACTCTGTCTACACAGACAGTTAACAGACATGTTAGTAGACGAGGGACTTCTATTATCCATATGTATAAGTTGCCAACAAAAATGTTAACATAAATCGAAACCTTTGCTTCCCAACACCGATATACATGGGGAAACAGTATCAACGGACTTTGATGCTAAACAAATTTTGAAGAATGTCGTCTTCTGGGATATGGCGCCGTGTAGATATTTTGTTAACCGACGTTTCGGAGGAACGTATCGACTCCATCTTCAGGGTATAAAAAAAATCCGTGAGCGATGAACCAGCGTGAAACGAACTTTGATTGAATATATTACAGAGTTATTTTCAGACCGGGCCGCGCCATAGCTCAAGCGGTTAGTCGCTGGCTTCCCACCGCGGCGCCCAGGGTTCGATCCCGGGTCTGGTCAAGTGGGATTTGTGGTGGACAGAGTGGCGCTGGGAAAAGGTTTTCTCCGAGTACTTCGGTTTCTCCTGCCAATCTTCATTCCACCAATTGCTCCACAATCACCCTCACCTCTCATCTGGGGCTCGTACAATAGGCCAGAAGTGGCCGCAGTACAAGGGACTTAGTCCCACCCCACTAGCAATAAAAAAAATACTTTCAGACCGATACAGGTTTTAATATGTCGGATTTTGTTGGCGTGTGGAATGACGTTGTATCCATCTACACGTGCCATAACACATTAATTGAGTTATCAAGATATGGTTTATGATATCCAATTCAAATTGAAAAGTATTACGTTAAATTTCAGTGGACGACAGTAACGCTGACGATTACGTTTCTTCTTAACGTGTTTTAAACATCGGAAGATGACAAATTAATATTTTCAGTTAAGAAGCAAACAAGTCAAAATTTATGTCCGAATAATTTTAATGCAAGAAGATCCTAAAGGGTTCTGACGATGGTGTATAAAACTCAGAATTCCTGGGGTTTTGGATTTTGCCCATCGTCCGGTATTCTAAATAGAACGACGTTTCGGAAACTGGATCTGTTTCCGAAACGTCACGTTCTAAATATTTTTGGATACCGGATGATGGATATAAAGTCCAAAAGCCCAGTAATTCTGGGTTAATTATAATGCAAATTAATATAAATTATATGTACTCACAACGTAAGTAGCAGCTGCAACGTAAGATGTTGGACACTGATCTGCCCCATTCAATTTGGATCTCACTACGCAGAGCGGACTGGCGCACACACACAACCACACGCGACCAGCGGCACAACCTTCCGCTTGGGATTAGGCAGGAAAGAGCACTGACGTAAGAGCTTGCAATCTTTCTTCCTAAAGATGTCACTCAAGTCGATATCAACCCCGAATTCCAATGGCGTACAATGAAAAATAGTTCGAAATAAGAAGTACAATTATCGACCCACAGACACCTCAAAATGTCCGTTACAATTATGAACAGTGACAGAATATTTTTCGGGAGGCTGTAGCGAGAGAATTTGTTACAAACTTATGTTTAAGTGTTTTAAGGTTCTCACTGGAATTGTAAAACTCTGTATTGAAACATAGATGGTGCTACTTTTAATATTAATCTCAGTTTTCTTTATTAATATATGGTATTTTTTCTTCCTTTATTCCACTTTGATTTTTTTAAATCCAGAGGTGGAGGGAAGATACCAGGTTTACCCCTACTCCTGCCAGTAATTGAGGTTTTCTTTTTCCTGTGGCGCTACAGCCCCAATTTGGGCCTAGGCCTACCTCCATGAAACTCTCCGTTTCACTTCGGTTTACTAGATCTTACACATACGGTAGGACTCCTTGGGCGAGTGATCAGCCCGTCGCAAGGCGTCTACCTGTAGATAGACAGAGAAAAACGCACACAAACATCCATGCCCTGAGTGGGATTCGAACCCACGATCTCGGTTTCCGAGCGAACGAAGACAGTGCATGCCTTAGACCGCTCGACTACCGTGACCGGCAGTAATTGAGGTTTAGCTCTTCGTAAGGGACCCAACAAAGTAGGTGTCTCCCCCCACCTCACCTGAGGACGGAAACAAATCCAGTTTCCGAAACGTTGTGTTCTCTACTTTTTAATACTAGACGATGAAAAAATTCCGAGAACCCAGTAATTCTGGGAAATCACTATCTCTGGTGTGAGTGACTGGACCGGCCGTCAAACACGTTTGTTATAACCTTGGTCCTTATTTAGAATTTGACTTCTTTGCTTATCTCCAGGTAACAAAATAATAACACAAATTATTTTCTACATTTTCCTGTTACCCATTTCCCATCATACACTGCTTCTTCATTTCTCCGCTTTAGCACATACCCAGACATAACAACCCTTGTAACGGCTGCTAGTTCCTGTGGATTTTATCATAACTCCGATCACGCCTCTCCCTTTCTCATATTCCTAACTTTCCTTACATACTGAAAATGTAGGCAGAAAATTCCTCCGAAACATTATCAGTCTATTAAACTAAAAGGCGTCGCATTCAAGAAGAGAACAATCTTCATAGTCGCTGCCGTGGAAACCTCAAACCTCGTGTGGTTTGAAGAATACCATTTATCGCGATGTGATTTCTTGTACTTGGGTAAAGTTTCGCCGACATCTCTGAGGACGACACTGACTCTGTCTTCATGGGTGGAATGTAAGACGAGGAAACAACTAGCAGGCAGAGATAGGAAGAGAATTGTTTGCTCGCAGTATTTTCCCGGTAGATTACTTGGTTCATAATTCAACCGTGAGAATGGAGTCAGTATATTCCTCCTAAATGTCGGCGATCTTCTATCAGACTTCACGGCGTCACATCTCATAGTCGTCCGCCGATGTGAGAACCTCAAGCCTCATATGGTTTGTTCTAGTCACCGTCTTTCAAATTCTCGCGGAAGGCGTCGTCGTCATATTCGCTGAAGCTGGAGCCGCCGAACAAGCAGAAGATGAAAGCGAAGAGGAAGCCGCTCTCGACGCCTGCGTCACCAAGCCGAAGCCGCGAGCCCCAGTGCACATGCATGACAGCAGAGCAGTACGCACGTCTGCGCGCGCAGGATCCCCGCTACAAAGGTAAGAGCTATGTTGTCTGTCCTGTGTTTCCTTTAACCTTCTTAAGCAATTGACCGATCTTAACAAAATTTGGTATCAACGTCTGGTATTGGAGTCCTTTCGAACAGTTTCTTCCAGTTGTAACCCTCCAGACTTGTGCTCGGTGGGTGCTCGGTTTGAATTCTGTCCGGGACACAGGTCATAATGTTGAGGTTTCTCGTGTTTTCTTCAGTCCCTCCAAGCAAATGCTGCGATAGTATCTCGAGTAGGCCATGGCCGCTTCCTTCCTAATGCTTTATAATTTATCATTCATCTGTCACGCCACTATCCGGCGGTATATAACACAGTCAATGAAACCATCGTTAAGTAACACACAAACAATAAGAAGTTGGTGGTCGCACAAACTTCTGAGTTGGTTCACTGGACCCATTTAATTATATGGTCGTGAAATAATGTCCTGTAACAGCTCTTTCGAGAAATTGGACGCTGTGGAATACAGATAAATTCCTTTCCCTTAACAGGAATCGAACCCTGACCGTCCAGCACGTAGCCTGTAACTATATCGACTGAGCTATCCTGGCCGTTTCTCTGATAAATGGTTTGAATTATTATTATTGGCCCCTTGACACGGAGGCCTCGACTGGACCTAGTACCAGCTCCTGGTGTATGGGTATAAAGCAATGGTGAAAAGATAACTGGCAGGGGAAAACCGAAGTGCACGGAGAAGAACTTGTCTCAGTACCATCTTTTCACTCCCAAATTCCATATATACTGTCCTGGGACTGAAACCTGAACTCCGCGGCGAGAAGCCGACGACTACCTGACTGAACCGGAATATGTACGTTGATACAAAGTGAATGTTCCAGTCAGCTTTCTAGACTCTACCCGCGCCACTGGTCACGTGGGCTATCCTCTTCTGTCTGTGCTCTTAGTTCCTGAACAACGCACGATTAACCCGAATGTCGGTCGCTCCACTTCATTTTCTCAGCAACTTGATTAGAGAACTCTCTTCAGTGGGTCACCTGCTGCTACTTCTGC
This sequence comes from Cryptotermes secundus, assembly GCF_002891405.2. Classification (NCBI taxonomy): domain Eukaryota; kingdom Metazoa; phylum Arthropoda; class Insecta; order Blattodea; family Kalotermitidae; genus Cryptotermes; species Cryptotermes secundus. The sequence continues at coordinate 875,015 of NW_019724759.1, read as the reverse complement.
CTCGTATTCGGTAGGACCCGAATTCAAATATCAGAACCGAAATACTTTTTTAATAGTGAGACGGAGTCCCTTGTACTGCGGCCACTTCTGACCTATTGTACCAGCCCCAGATGATAGGTGAGGGTGACTGTGGAGCAACTGGTGGAATGAAGACTGGCAGGGGAAACTGAAGTACTCGAAGAAAACATTGTCCTTAAATATACACCTTTAATAGTCTTTTTCTATCCGTATAAGAAAATTACGCGATAATACCTCAAATTGAGGCAGAGTGGCTCAGGTTCCTACTGTTATGCGAATAACCCTATTCGTATGCGCTGCATAGTCTGAAATATTGACATCATTAAATAAATCACAAATATATGCGGTAGCGTAGTTGGTTAAGGCACTATGCTACAATCCGGAAGGTCGCGGGATCGAATCCCGATGAGGTCATTGGATTTTTTCAATTTACTTAATCCTTTCAGCCGCACTATAGCCCTGGGGTACTAGGAATATAGTTGGAAAGTTCTTGGGGGTAAAGGGCGACCGGGGCGTAGGGCTGACAACCTTATCGCCATCTATGGGCCGATTGTCTAGAAAATGTGTGTACCTCAACATCTCACAACCCTATGGGCCTCCATGGCCCGTTACAGGGATACCTTTACTTACTAACTTTATATGAAAACATAGAAGCAAAGTTATCCTGTGTTATTTAAGCACTACGATATGAAGGCGAATAGGGGATTGGAGGTATAGCTTCTCACATTCTAAACCTCAACATTAGATGAAGGTGAGTAATTAGTCGCAACACCCCCAGGAAAATTCTCTGTATCGACTGGCTAGAAAGCTGATTCGGCACCCTAGGGGTCGTCTGGGTAATGTGTAGAAGAGAAAAATCTCTTGTCCCTGCCGGAAATCGAACTCAGATTCCTCGGTTCTCGAGCCAGCAGGAGAGTCTCCATACTGATTGGCTGTCTTCGTGCATAGACTGAACTTGTTAGGACTAAAACACGTCATTAAACCAGCGCGATGCTTAAAGGGCACAGATATTTCGATTGACACAAACTCGGTTCAGGTACATCTTAAATGTTGTCTTCTTATGTAGCTGCAGCAGGCCGTCGAGAACTGAAACGCCCGGCATGTACGGCAACTTCTCCGACATATTGATACTGCATTAAGCCTAAACAGTAAACTGCAGGGGTACATGTAATAATAACCATCTCCATGATAGGAAGTCTCGTTGAGGATTTGATATTTAATTTAACTGGTAATGATTTTCTGTAACGAATTTTACAGTTCATCATTCTGAAAACTCAAGTATAGGGCCCCATGTTGTGCCAGTTAAATCCAGTTAGCATCTTGTGTCTCCTTTATTTGCCTAGGTTTTCAGGAGATCTCGTTCTTAGATACTCTCTGGTCATTATAGTAGTTTATTATTTGTGATTATGCCACTGTCGTTAGCTTTCTCAATTAGAAAACATTATGGCGAGAATTTGCATTTAGAGTGACTCCAGAATATTAAAAAATTTTGCATTGACTTCCACGGCTAGGAGAAATTTAGTTTTCTGAAGTGTTTAAGAGTGTGGGTTGTAAATTAAATTTTAGGAATGTTGAATGTGCCAATCACGGTAGCCGACCGGTCTAAGGCATGCACTGTCTTCGCTCGGAAGCCGGGTTTGTGGGTTTGAATCCCACACAAGGCATGGATGTTTGGTATATGTATGTGCCTATTATGTGTTTGTTTTTTCCTGTCTTTAGGTAGAGGCCTTGCGACGAGCTGATCACTTGTCCAAGGAATCCTACTGTTTGCATAATGATCAGGGTCCGGATTTTGATGACATGTCATCTTTTTTTTCTTGTATCCTATGCGATGCTCTTAAATATATAAATCTCGGATATGAGCTGGTTACAGAAATGTAAATTTTAGGTAATATTTTGTCATTTTTTGACATTTTTAGGTTTAGGATCATTTTTTCATTTTGGGGGTAATTTTTTGGACTTTTAAGGGTATTCCTTGTCATTTTTGGCCATTTTAGAGAATTTTTCTTGATATGTTTTCTGAAATGTGAATAACATGGAAGCGAAGTGTTCTTTCTTTTCTCCTTTAGGCCATTTTATTGGTCATTTTTTTAATATTTCAGGGCCCTGCATATTAACTTTTTGGATCATATTTTAGGTCATTTTTCTGTTTTTTCGGTCATTTTATAGGTCATTTTTTAAATATTTTCAGGTCATCAAAATCCGGGCCCTGATAAAGATTATGAGACTGAAAATCAGAGGCCAGAGCACAAGGAGGCTGTAAAGCCAGTGAAAGAAAAATATTGATGTAGAACTGATAGATATCCTCCAAATAATTATCCTACACAGAACTCTATGTGAATGCTGTTATGAATGTCATTATATTCTGTAGTAATATCAAAGTCTTCACAACCCTTTTCCAACTTCTGCTGTTTCTTTAGGTGTTTACTCTTCGTAATTCTGCAACCAAAATTAAGAACCTCCCTAAGTCACTCCGAATGACTCTGAAGGTCGGTATTTCGCATTTTTATCTTTTTCCTTTAGAATTCTTTGCAGCGGAGTATTCGAAATCTGTTGCAACTGTTTCCGGAATTGTCACGTGAGTTGGTCTATCAGAACGTTCTTCGTCTTCAGTGCCCAAATGTTCTGTCCTAAACCTAGCATCCCAGTTATTGACCGTGGAGTAGGAAGGCCACTTAACACCTACTGCAACCAGCATATCATCGTAATTCGTTTTGGCCGAATTCCCTTTTAAAAAATATATTTCATCACCGCCCGCCAGTCTTTTGCAGTAAAATCTCCGTTGTTTTGCGCCATTTTCATTTCAGATCTGCAAAAGACATTAAATAATCAGGCTACAATCATGAAATTTAGGTCAGACATATATAAAAAATTAATTTTGATATTATAAAAGTATTATTAGTATAAAAGTAGGTAAAATAGGAAAAGCCAAAGAATTATTGCACCCCTACGTAATGTAATGTGCCCAGTATCCCCTCTTCAGAAATGAGACTCACTGATGTAATTCAAAATGTCAGGCGTATTGCAAGGTGACGCTACACAGATCACCTTACTGCTAGTTGCCAGACACATCTTACATGCCTGTTTTTAATCCAGCATGACGCTTGTGTAATATTCAGTAGAGGCGCAGCTACAGTTGCCCATGTCGCAGGTTCTGCGACGCTTCCCCGAGCTCAGACGCGAGCAACTGAGACGGAGCCCGGCGCCCGGGGGGACAAAGTGACGGCGGCAACTTCTAGCACATCTCTGTACGATAACGTGGGCAGTGGAGGCAAGACGCAGCAGCGGGGTACGGACGCCGTGCGACAGACCCGGGATCGCGGCACGCAGCAGCAGACACAGGACATCGCTCCCACTTCCGCCACCACAACGACGACAGCGGGAAAGACGTCGGTTGGCACACAGAACCATGTGGGTTCGCAGGTGGGTCAAGAACCGCACGAGGCGTCAAAGAGTGAAGGGACGCAGGCGGGCGGCACACTGCAAGGAAGCAAGAAGAAGGAACAGCTCCACATCCTGACGTCCACCAAGTCCATAGACTACCCCGATATGGACATGGTGCGCGAGGCCGAACTCCGCGCAGCACACCATCTCAACGTCAACCACAACAACAATAACGACAACAATAACAACAACAATAATAACAATAATAACAACAGGAGATCCAAGAGCAAAAGCACTGACGATATGAACATGGGCGGTCGTGGCGATGGGAACATGAGTCTGGATTCGAACACGCTGAAGAGAATGCTGAAGCCAATGCCATCATTGGAAAGCCCCGTCACGTCACCGGAAATGACTCGCCGGCGGTACAACTATTACAACAATCACCACGGCGCCAATAACAATGGCCGCCACGTGTTGTCTGAGCCGGAGTCTAACCACCATCACCACAAAAGTTCGGGGGGCAGATTCTCCAGCTCTAGGTCCTCGCACGAGATCGGACGGGGCGGGGGCGGTTACCCTGGAGGACGTGGCTTGTACCTGGAGCTCGAAAGAAATGGAAGTGGTGGTGACCTATCACCGCCCTCTGACAACGTTCTGTTCGACAACCAGTGCTACGCCACTACGCCTAGTTCAAGCAACGGCAACTCAGACCTAGACCAACCTTCTCATTACCACAACTCCACATCGACGCCGACACCAGGCTCGCCGACCAGCCGCTTGTTGCTAGAATACGAGATGCACCTGAGGAATACCTTGGCCAAGGGCATGGACGCCGAGAGTTACAGTCTGCACACGTTCGAAGCCCTGCTTACGCAGAGCATGGAGAACCTAGGTAAGTCTCTTTGTTTAATTACGAACTCAGCAACTTGGATAGATCAGACGGACATGGCAATCAATATGTAGGTTGTGTTACTCTTTGGATACCCCAGTTTTGTGTTTACTCTCATCAGTCAATGGTTTAGGATTACCTTGTCTCATCATCCGACTGACAATTTGCTCTCTCACAGACGGGTTGCCTGCTTACTTATCGACTGACTGAATGACCACCCTGAAACTGATGCAGCCTCTAAACACCCAGAAGTTTCACTGGTCGACTCTCTGTTAGTTTCCTTGGAGCACAGCCCGCTGTACGTAATAGAACGGGGCTCAATCACGTCAACCGAATTGATTCTGTGGCTCTCTCAGCGATGATAATTTTCTCGGATATGACGCCGTGTAATCCGTTGGAAGTTGCTTCCCACATGCTTTCACGCAAGTCTCATGCTTGACATATTATTCGATCCTGAAGATGAAGGCGACATTTTCCTGCGAAACGTCGGTTGACGTTTCAGTGGAATACACGGCATTATATGCCAGAATATACAACTCTTCGAATATAGATTTGTTTTGCGTAGAGTTACTGTGCATGTGTGTCACTCTGCAGGAAATCAGTCAAATGTGCCTGAGGATCTGCCTTTGTAGCATCCTCCTGGGTTAGTCAAGAGCCAGTTTTTGCGTTCCTATAACGAACATACAAATGGTACAGTATAAGGAGCATCTATTTATTTGTGGTCATGTTCGATGTGTTTGTACAATTTTACAGAACAGAGCCATGCATATTCCTAAACTCTTTTTTGTTCGTTGGTTTCTTTTCTGTTAATCATTCCTTATGGGAGATTTAGGGGTAGTTAGTTAGTTAGTTAGTTATTGGAGAGGGTGGGTTTCCCCATTCACTTAGACCTGTATTGGTCCATTGTGCTTCCCTCTATGATTTCTACCAGTCTCTATATCCTACCGGTACTGGTGCTTACCATCAGTCCCGCCCAGCCAGCGANACCCACAGCTTAAAGTCCCTCCCGGAGGACTTGTTCCCTGAATTTTTCCGCCCTTAAAAATTCGACGACCTCCGCCGGGTATTTGAACCCGCGTACTACGAGTCATGAGGTGGGAACGTTACCTCTAGACTACGGAGGCCGCTTAGATTTAGGGGTAAATTCACCTTCCTTTTGGAAGAGTAATAAAAAGCTTGAAAGAAAGAGCCAGCAAAATAGCTTCTGGGGTGTGACAGTCTATTATCTGGTACGTATTGTCACGTATTAGGGGTTAGCGTGATTAATAATAACGGGGTTCTGGATTTCATGATTGGATTTATTGGCACTTGTTTACAATTACAGTTGATTATAACAGCTTATACATTGAACTGCCTTAAACGACGTCTGTCTTGCGAATGAATCCTTGAAGAATCTGCACATCTCCTTACATAGACTAACCCCTATCCGTGGAATCGTTTGTCGCTTGCACGTATCCATGTAAATTATTTGTTGTCACGAAACCGTGCTTACTGACGTTGGCTACTAAGCAACCGAGGTTCTATTGTTGCCTGTTTTACCACTGGAATGTGCTTAGCGAATCGTTGTATAGCAGATGTCATATTCCGTCACGATATATTTACCAGTTTTCCTTAGCGTCACACTGCCTCATTCTTCTGCCATGAAGACTGGGGCAGCAGTTTTCATAAACGTTTGTAAATATATACAAGACTAGACGGCATCATTTCCCAGAAGACAATACTCGTTATAGTCACTGAAGCGAGAACCACATATCTCAGACAATAAACATATAAATAAAATTAATTAATATTACAGAGAATAAATATTTGTTGGTCTGGAAATGGTCCAAATCAATATTGCCGTTTTTGTTTTCGCCAGCCAGCCCTACAACTTTAAACCACAACACGCCCTGGTGGTTGTATCGTACACTACTACGCCGAGTCGGTGACATTAATGTGAGCTGTGCGCAGATGAAAATCTCCAGGAAAACGGACTTGATCAATAGCGCCGGCCAACAAATTTATAAGAGCGGGAATTAATTTCGAAAAGACTAAAGCAAAAAAAAAAAAATGAAAATCATTGAACTGATATCATGTGTAGGATTAATTTGATAGTCCCATGTGATAGTGATCGATTCTAAGAACAATCGACAGTACAGACCAGCAACCATTATCTCATTTACACAGAAAGTTCCCGGGTTTGTTTTCGGAAATGTGTCCCTATTGTGAATTCCTGTACCTTGACCTGTATTTTCTTATTGATTCTAAGTGGACATAAACTGCTGTGGAAATATGTTCTCTCCGCAGTATTTAATACAGGCAAATATTTTACCCATCACAAATAATAATAGGCACAGAAAAATAAATTTAAAAACTCTAAAATGTACCTTACTATGTACAGATTTAATCAAGATGGAAATTACAACCATCCTCTCAGCCATTCTCCTACGTCAGAGACACGTGCGCATACACGAGCCAATGGCCGGCTATATAGCCTGCTGCGTCACTGACGCATGCGCATATGTCATCTGCCTGAAGTTCTTAACAAATAATCACCTCCTGTAAGTGTTGTTGTTTTGCATTTTGTATTTAACAACAAATTTTAATATTTTCTCATGTTTCCGCTAGAACCAATTTATGGTCCGTGCCATTAAATTTATGGTCTGTATAGTTAACTTTAAAGCCGTGTTTTTAGCGTCCTTAAGGAGTTCGGCCGTCACTAGGGTCGCGCTTCCTCCAAGAAACTTCATAATGGAACCATTTATTGAGATCTGTTAAAACAAACAGTGGAGGAACATACTTTTTTCACAGGGAATTTACAGTAGCATAAAATGCAGTGCGTAGGTAACACTCTATGCATGGAAAATAAGTTAAAAATTTTCGCAGTGTATTTTAGGGGCCCAGACTTTTCCTCTTTTCCTGATAATTTTTATCTGTGTTTTACAATAATAATGGACTTACATTAGGATATTGTTTAATTTTTAACGTTACTCGCAGTGCCTACAATACTTGACGTTGGAATTAGATTGCCTAATCGTGGACTGCACAATTTGGAAAAGTAGTTTCATAGCCTTAACATCAAAGGACTAAATTTGTTTATTTAAATCGGGAGGATTGCATGAAAAAAAGCTTGCAGAAATATCTTGGAATTTCAACATCACCTCACAGCCTAAAAAGGGAAATAGGTCAGCATGAGTTCAAATACTCGTAAGGTATACAAATTCAGTTCCTACAGTACAGACATCAAAACTACGTCTCCATGACAACGCATGAGCGGTCAGTGCTGCTTAGAAAAATAATTGCAGTTTGTTCCAAAAATCATACGAAACCCATAGCTTAAATAATCGTGCGAAAATATACAGATCTTTTTGTGTCAAAGCAGGTGGTACTTTAAAGAACCTTTAGACTTGTAAAAATTCAGGTGGTTGAAGTTTTCATAGACATCGGGTAGGCTAGCTCAGTAATACCTGCTCCACATATGATTAGGCGTTCGGTTCCCAACGCGGATGGCTGTCATCTTCACGTAAGAATCTTGCTGGAAAACTGTCAATGGAGCAGGTACTTCTCCAAGTTTCCTCTCTTTTCCCATTCTAATCATCACTCCACCATATACTCATCTTTCACCGCCCCTTGTGATGCGCAATAGCCTTACGCAGACAATACTTTATCGAACCTTCAGTCTTTAAGTCCGTGACTTCATCTCTAACCCGGCTGGTCACAGACTGGTATAAGTTAGTCAGCAATAGTACAGTCTTCATACCAAATTTCATAATGTCACATGATAAGGGTGACTATATTTGAGGTTTGGGTTGGAAATCGGATTTATTTTAACTCTTAAACAGAACGTAACTACAAATAATTACGACAGTCTCGCTGAGTTACACACTCGAAAGACCACAGTAAGTACAGCACACATAAACTCTTCTCAGTCTTCATTAGCCGTTGCTTGGTAGCGACTTCCAACAGCAGATGTTCCTCTTCCTCTGGGTTCCCGAACTTTCCACGGCCTCAGCTACCAGCTTCTCACTTCTCACAACTACAACTCTCAACTGACTCGACTATAATTGACCTATTATTTCTCGTTATATAAACTCCGGAACGGATCGCACAGAAAACGTCTCTTCCATTATGGCGTTTCCTTCCGCTTCCGGGGAACTACGTGCCCACAGAGCTGTTACCTAGCAATGGATGTTGCACTGTCACCTGTTTACACGGTTACTTGACAATGGGTCTACATGCCACAGTAACAACTGTTTATATTAGAGCTGGAGTGGGTCAGCCAAAATAGTGACTAGGTTACGGACTGCACGACCAGAGAATCGTGGTTCGCTTCCCGGCGAGACCATTGCTGTTCTCCACAGTGTCCATACCGGCCTTGGGAACCATGCAGTTGGTACCAGAGGCTCTTTTTTCAGGGAATAAAGCTGCCGAGGCATGAAGCTGACCACTCACCTCCATCTAATGCCTCATTAGGCATGTGTGGAACTATACCTCCATTGGTGCGGTGCGGTGTTCCTTATTCGTAGTCGTGAGTTTCTCGGTTCGAACCTCGGACGGGATACCTGTTATCTTGGATGAGGGCGGTTTTCCTCAGTTTCTCCAGGCAAATATCACAAATTGTCCCACGGTTAAGTAACGATCGCTTCCTAACAAATCCCCTCCAATTCACCATTCATCTGCCACATTACCGTTCTTCCTTTCTATTCGTCTAGGAACTGACAGCGGTGTAAAACACCACAGTCTCCGCTTAAAACTGGGGAACGTCTTTAGTAGCTCAGCGGCAATCAGCTTATAAATGCGGTCATTGCTCATGGAAGGTAGTTATTAAGTCCCATATATGTACGTCGGATGTGAGGTTCTCACATGAGTGCTTATGAAGAATTCTATCCTCTGGGACACAACATTGTCTTCTCCGTTGAAAGTCAATTGAGGTTTCGGAGGGACATGTCGCATGCATCTTCAGGGATGGATAGTAAGCCAAGCAGAAAACCAGGGTGAAGCAGGCAGCAAGCAATGGGGATATATCCTATAAAATAGAACTATGTCATATCCCATAGGTCTACACTTGTAATGACTTGCCACTCAAGGCTATATCGTGAGGTTTGTGGTTCTCACGTACATGAATACGGAGATCGCTATCTTCTGGTATGGGATGCCGTGTAGTTTGGTAGGTATATATCAGAATACAATGCGTCACATTCCAGAAGTCTGTCATCTTGCAGTTGATTTAACATGAAACCAATTAAAAGTAAGCAAGGAACCCCAAATTTGGCTTCCGTCACTCATTCATGGAGCTGATCCCTTCTTGAGAAGCTGCCAATTCTGCAGCCACTGAAGAACTTCTCAGCATTTTATGGAACCCGAATGCTCATTACCGTATTCACAAGAGCCCTCCACTTGTCCCTATCCTGAGCCAGATCAATCCAATCCATCCCATCCTATTTCTCTAAGATCCATTTTAATATCATCCACCAACCTACGACTTGTCTTACCAGTGGTCTCTTTCCTTCTAGCTTTCCCACCAATATCCTAAACGCATTCCTCTTCTCACCCATTCGTGCTACATGCCCTGGCCACCTTATCTTCCTGAACTAGATCATTCTAATTATATTTGGCGTCAGTACCAAATAATAAAGTTTGGTATGAGGATTCAGGTTGCCATTGCGGTGACTACGAAAGTTACTGTCCGGTGGATATGTACCAACGCACAGGAGGAAAATTGATAGTATCCTGAAGATATAGGCAGGAGGTTATCACGAAGCGCTGGTGATTGCCAGTCTACACGAGGTCACATACCAAGAGACAGTAGTCTTCAGTTTAGTTCCAGTATATTTAAGAGAATAACGAGACATGCATGTATCGACGGAGACGCGTATGATGGTCTGCAGCTGTGTTTGTCACGTGTTGCAGAGTTCGCTGAGAGCCTGCCCGGGTCGACTACACGAAGCCCCTACCCCTCTCGCAGACGTGAGTAAAAGTTTGTTGTATTAATTCTGTGCAGTTGCATTGTCTCCTGTAGCCTTCTTTACCAATGATTTAACGTTTCTTTTAGTCTCTGATGGGCACATATGAATTAATTTCACGGTGAGATGAAACATATGAGATTACGCAACTTTGGGTTACCTTAGCAACAACATGTAGAGCGTTAACGGGTTGCGTGTAAGTGGGTTATATAGTAGGTCACGAGGAATTTTTTCAGAGTATCGTGTCTGATTGGTGAGTGCCTATATAGTTTTTATTGGAATATGTGAGCTGTAGTATATCATGTAAAGGAGATTATTTACGAATATTTATACATGTTATTCGTGGGAGACACATTTAAACGTCCCTCTACGTATCATTCGATAACATGTAGGGTTGAAAAGGAATATGGATAAAACAAGGGCAAGTTAATAGCACTAGAGCTCATACAACAAAATATACTTCCCGTTGAATTATAACGGGTGTTACCCTCGTTTTACAGTAATCCGGAAGTTAGAGAGAAGTTTACTAACACCGCATGATAATTTAAGGAGCAACTGGGAGAATTATGTATAGGGGAAGCGAGGGGAGGAATATTGTGATGAAAAATTGGAGTTTGGAGACTGTAGGGTGGGGTTGGGGAGACAGAGAACAACCACATGCGCATCAAACAGGATGGGTGCAGATATATGTTGAGGTGTGAAAAGATAAAGATTTCGAAGCACGAGGTTGCGGACGGTAAGTTTAGGAACATCAACGGATGAGCGGTATTAGGAAGATAAGATGCAAGGCAGAATATGGAGATACATAGAGGGAAGTGGCAGGCGGTGATGGGACAGCTTGAGAGTGAAGTGACCAGCCATCAGCAGGAGCAGCAACGGGCTCTGTACATTAACATGTTAATGTACGTCAGATAATATCGTATTACAGGAACAGTAATTTAAGCGGGATGCCAGGCCGTAGGCCCAGGGAGTCAAACTCAGGCATCCCGAAGTATAGAGAGTAATGAACCTGATATAATATTCATTCATTTGCTGGTTATTCTATATTTAATTTATTTTATAATAATAATAATTGTAAAGGCTGAACAAATATCATACAAATTCAGAAACCATCTCCCAAAATAACCTGACTGAGGTTTTTCGTGGTTTTCCTCAGTTATTCCAGACATATTTCAAATAAGGCTACAGACATTTTCTTCTACAATATTTCAAATTAATTATTCATTAATCTTTACTCGTTCATTTCACGACACACTCAGTAACTCAGGCCACATATCGTTGAATGGTAGTGTGATTGGTAAAGAATGAATTGGAAAATATCTGGAAGGATGCGCTCGTGGTCTGATAGAGACACAATCCGGTATTTGCCTGGGCGGACGACGGGAAGGTATGAGAAAGCTGTGAGTCAGGATAGCGGGTGCCCTGAGGGAGACCAGCGCATTCCGAATACAAGTCTACAGATCTAGAACTACATTAATGACCCAAGCACTCGACGCTTTGTAATCTGAGCTACTTACATATATAAATAAAATGTTAATTTTACCGTTCTGTTTCGCACAGGGCCTGGGAGCAGTGCTAGTATGAACAAATCTTCAACACTTCCCTTGCCACATCGTCTCGGCCTGGAGAGACCAAGCAGCAGCGCTGCTCGCGACCGTGAAGGGTACTACAGCGACCGCAACGACCTGATTAGAGAGCGTGAGAGAGAACGGGAGAAAGAACGAGAGAGGGGTTATCTCAGCGATCATAACTCCAGGTACTTACTTACTTACTTCCCACCTCGGCGGCACGGGTTAGATCCCGGGTCTGGTCAAGTGGGATTTGTGGTGGACAAAGTGATGCTAGGGCAGGTTTTCTCCGAGTACTTCGGTTTCCCCTGCCAATCTTCATTCCACCAGTTGCTCCACAATCACCCTCACCTATCATCTGGGGCTGGTACAGTAGGCCAGAAGTGGCCGCAGTACAAGGGAGTTAGTCCCACCCCACTTACTTACTCATGGAGCTGTGCCCTTCTGGAGGAGCCGCCAATTCTGCAGCTACTCAAGAATTTCCCAGCATTTTATGGAACCCGAAGGCTCATTACCGTGTTCACAAGAGCCCTCCACTGGTCCCTATCCTGAGC
>NW_019724759.1:702358-862410 GCF_002891405.2 Cryptotermes secundus | reverse complement strand
TCCATCTTGAGAGCAGTTGAATGGCTTGGAATGCGGAGAGCAGTAGCTGTGGTGACACACATGGTAGCATCTCTTCCCTCAAGAGAATCCAACTAGCCACACCAGTTCTTCGTCATGTCATTGACGTCAATAGCATGTCCCCAAACCTACCGGTTCTTCTTGTCTACAGTACTTCCTAGTGCTATTGACCTCAAGGTTCCTGGATCCTCTGGCCGTTTCTCCCCCCCCTCCCTTAGTCAACACACACCATATATGGTCTTAATCGCTCCCCACTGCTCCCATTGGTCCGTTCTCCCTAACCACCCCCCCTGCCTACTTCGTATATAAGCAGCACCTTTCACATCACCACAGCTACTGCTCTCCGCATTCCAAGCCATTCAACTGCTCTGAAGATGGAGGCGCTACGTTCCTCCCTAACGTCGGCCAAAACGAAGAATACACGGTGCCTAAACCCAGAAGACGACTTTCTTCACCCTCAGTCTATGTTCCTCCCTTAATGTCAGAGACCAAGTTTTACACTCATACAGAACCAAGGATGAATTTGTAGCGTGCATGAACATGGCGTGAAAAGTCTTTGAGTTTATGGAAGGAAAGCCCCGTGAATTCTACGGGATCTCCAGTATGGTGATTTTAGTTCCCACAGTAAGGCAAAGGCATAATTGTCCCTGTGCTTAATTAATTAAGCACCACGCCATGAAATCACGTGGGAAAGTGGAGGTACAGTTCCACCATTATTAACCTCGGCACAAGCTGGAGGTGAGTGATCAGCTACACGCCCCGGCCACTTTATCATCGGAGAAAGACCCCCGGTACCCATTGGATAGGAGGCCGGGTGGATCCAAGAATCGGTCTGATCGATTTGGAGAAGAGAAAATTCTTGACCCTACCGGGACTAGAACTCCGACCCCTCAGCCGTCCAGCCCGTAGCCAGTCGCTATACTGACTGAGCTATCCCAGTTCCTTCCATCTATGTTGGAAATACAACAATGAAGTAAAGATGTAAGTCACTGTCTGCTCATGACATACGCTCAAAATATTTTAGACTGACAATAGGAAGATTTCTCAAACCTGCGAACGTTCAGGTTTCAGTTTTATCGGTTCTGAAGCTGGGTAGTCTGATGTATAGGCATAAACGTTTCTAAGGAGCCTGCTGTTTCCTTCTTCAGTGTAAAATATTTGTAGACATCAAGCGAACTACATCCTAGACGACTGTAAGCTTGATTCTTACCACGGCCAGTGCCTCAGATCTCACATCGATTCATATTTCAACATACTTCTTGAGCACTGGGATAGCTCAGTCAGTATAGTGACTAAACTACGAATAAGACCAGAAAATCATGGTTCGATTCCCAGTATGGGGACACTGGGGTCCACCCAGCCTCTGAGATAAACTGGCCGGAGCGTGAATTCAACCATTCACCTCCATCTAGTACCGAGGTTAAGAATACTCCTCAATGCATCTTCATGGCGCTGTGCTTAATTAAACACAGGGCCTAAGTCACCTTCACCCTGCCCCTTAGAAATATACACTCATCTCTGCTGGGGTTTCCATCTGTTACTCACAGGCTTGTAGCACGCACTAAGATATAGACCATTCTGCCCCTCTCAAACCCCGTCGTCAGACACGAGATCATAATTCAGACAAATTTACGGCTCATTCGAGCCACAGACAGAAAAATTTGGACATTTAAATCAAAGTGTGAGACATTGTACTGTCTATCTCTCTCTCTATCTGTNCATAATTCAGACAAATTTACGGCTCATTCGAGCCACAGACAGAAAATTGTGAACATTTAAATCAAAGTGTGAGACATTGTACTATCTATCTCTCTCTCTATCTGTCTGTCTCTCTGTCTGACTGTCTATCTATCTATGCCTCTACAGCCCTTTGTTGGACCTTGGCCGCTTTTTCAGTTTCTTGATCTTTTTACACAGACGGTAAGACTCCTTGTACGGGGGATCAGCCCGTCGCAAAGCCGTTACCTACACACAGGACAGCATAAACACCGAATAATCACACACAGGCATCCATGCCTCAAGTGGGATTCGAACCCACGATCCCAGTGTTTGAGCGGGTGAAGAGAGTTCATGTGTTAGACCGCGCGGCCACTGTGACCGGCTAGACATTGTGCTACGTGCACACGTGACTGTAGCGGATATCCTGTGGAGGGATCATACAAACATTGTACCAAATTTATGTGTCTGAGGTATTCAGTGAGGTGACTATGAAGTGTTCTGGCTTCTGAGAGGTGAAGACTCGTAATCTTGTTAGAAGTTCAGATATTTGGAAGGAATGTACTGCCCCCATTTTCATGGTTAAAAATTGAGCCAATAAACCAGCATTAAGGAGCAATGATCAAGATTTATCCTCATTGGTTACTTGCTTCATTCGCTCTTCAGCACTCAAGATGGTGGCAGTGCATTCTCAGAAATGTCTGTAAACGCCTACCATGTCACATTCCATATGCTAGTAATCTCCACGGAACTTCTTGACCGCCTCAGGAAGTACATGAAAATTCCTGATGATGACCCAGCTGGACCGAAATATATAACAAATTAATATAAATATGGGTTTATTACGAATGTGTTGTGTTGACGGTTATTACGAATAATACGCCTGGTAATTCTGCAACACTTGTCACAGGTGCACATCCTGCCTGGGGGAGTCAGCCCGTGCTCAGTGGTTCCGGCACTCCGATGGCTGGAGGTCGGGCTCCGTACAGAGCACTCACAAGCGCTCACCCTGGGACTCACTGCCATCACTGCGACACGAAGGCAGCCTGGGTGACAGTGGCTACAAGTCCAACCGCGCCGATTCCTTTGAACAGAGGCGAGTACCTGTCACTGTCACAGAGCTGTGCCTTCCTTAGTTCATTCATTCATTCACCAAGCAGTAACGCTTCAGACTTGTATTGTGGAAGTTCCCGGTTCGAATCTATGCCGGGTCAACAATAATCCTGGCTTGAAGACTGACCAAAACATTAGCCCAGTCAAGCAACCAACAAATTGCATGCAGGAAGTTCTGGTTGCCTGCTTGGATTGCACTTCTGCCTTGATGGTGGAGGCGTTATGGACCTCTAAAGCGTCGGTGTACTCGTACCAAACTGTAGGTTAATAGTCCTCATAGTCACCGATTTGGGAATCTCATATCCAACATATTTTCAGCATAGGCACCCACTGCAATTTATCAAATGAACTCTCCACAAACGCCATTCCTCAAGTTAGTGCGGGCTTGGGAGCTTCCAGCATTCTTTCCAGTGGTGAAGTCAGTCTTCCAGGGGTAGCCTTCAGTTGTAAACGGATGACAACCAGAAAAATTGCTTACAAACTAATATTTAAGCCGTTTAAACTATTTTTACTACATTTAAAACAATTATTTTAGTTTTTATTTTGTAATATATGGTCTATTTCCGTTTTCCCACTTTCCAATTTTGAGTTTTGGGTATGTAGTTTACTCCCCTGCTGGCGCCCATCATTACATGTCATTTTCTGATGAAATGTGTGGTTGTGCAGGGGCCTGTTCGACCGACAGGACAGCCTACGCTCTGACTACATGAGTGACCGGGAATCCCGCTATGGCATCGTGCAGCAGGCATCCATCGAGAGCACGGACTCACGCCTCTGCTATCTCACTTCCTCTGAGGTAAGATACTGTTGATCTGGCCATTACTGGGACAATATGGCAGTCAGGACGCGGCAAACTGTCCTGAAGACAAAGCAGGTTACAGCTTGCTATGTATCTTGTGTAGGGAGACACCAACGTCTGAAGGACTTGCTGTCTGTCTCCTCCTTTCTTTCGTAGCAGTTAATTTTATCGGCGTGGGGTCTTTAGCCCCACGTTCAACCTCCAACTTGGAGGATCAGGGACTGCACTTCGTCTGGCCCCTACTCTTTGACGTGTGTGCCATGGGTGGCCCTACCAGGAGCTTACGCTCCCGCCAGCATAGCTCTCCGGGTCACTGGGGCTCGCAGACCTCCTCTCCATTATAATGTGACAGTCCTCGAGCAGGGGTTTTCTACGTAGAGCAATATTTCCGGGATGTAATCATGTAATTTATCTACTGATTATCTTAGTAGATCAAATTATATAGCGTCGAATATTGTGATGATAATAAATTGCAAAGGATATGTGAGGAAGTGGTCGTGGATTATCTTGAGGGATTATCCTGGGAGAACTAAGGAAAACTTTGAAAACACTCAGGATAACTGGTTCCTGAGCCAAGACATGAACCTGGAAAATCCAGAACATGAAGGAGAGGTGTTAACTTCTCGAATTCGTCGCCTGTTTGAAGCCGTGTAGTCTGGTAGAATTTAATTTTGGAGGAGAGTACTGTGTACGTCCTCAGGCACAAGGCGTAAGCTGAGTGAGTAAGCGGATTTCCTGTTTCACTGCTTAACGGTGAAGAAGAGGCAGCAATTTCCTCCAGTATGCTGAATGTATTTTACCAGACTAAACGGCACGACATTCACAGAAGATAGTACTTTTCATAGTTACTGCCATGATGACCTCAGCTGTTACAACATTCTACCAGATTACACGGTACACATCCCAGAAGATAGTACTTTTCAGGAAATTTCTTATTCTTGTCGAAACCACCTACAGGTTATTGAACACGAGTCTTTCCTCTATCATCCACCATGTTGTCACCTAATTTCCCCAGCTTGTAGGACAGAGAAACCTGACTTCTTTGGTGACGTAGAATTGCAAATGAATAACAATATTTTTCTGTCCGGATTAAAGATGTCACAGATAAATCTCACACTGGGTCCAGACTTGAGGAGCTCTGATGATGGTTTTTGTTAGTATTACTGGCATTCTGGACTTTGTACTTCATCTAGTATTCCAAACCTAACGCAACATTTCGGAAACTGGATCTGTTTCTATTCTCAGATGGAAAGGTACTTAGTTTGGTAACTTAGAAAGAGCTGGGGTTAGCCAGAATATTTGGCGACGGATAAATTCAGAACAGCAGTAATATAAAGAGCAGGCCTGCGCATGTTTCTTTCAATTATTCAAAAGTTCTGAACTGTCATACAGTCGCGGAGAAATTAAAAGAAAGGCATCCATTACAACCCCCCTCCCCATTTTCCTCTATTGCAAACGCTTTTCCAAGATTCTAAAGTCAACTCTTGTTTCTTCTGCTGAATTAATTAAATAGCCGAACACACTTCCAGTATTTAGATTTATTTACCACTGATATTAGCTAAGAAAGTCTTGAGGGCCAAGGAACCTTGGTTCGAGTTCCTGCTGTTGCAAGGAATTTTCTTCTCTCTGCAGAGTTCAGATTAGCTCTCCCGTCTAGGCAGTCTCCTGTCAGATGGGTATCATATTCTTTTTTCCAAGGGTTAATTTGGCCGAAGCGTGAGCTCACCACCAACTCCGACCTAGTTCTGAGGTTAAAAATACATGAACCTATAACTCAATTTCTCCATACAGCTTCATAGCATAGTGATTAATTAATTAAGTGACGGGAAATATTATCGCTTATCAATTCTGTTGTGGATATTAATTTTTTTTTTCATTTATAAGGAAACATATTTCTTTACTCTGTGACCAGCAAGGGGTCAGGAGCTGAAGCCTCTTAAATTTAAGTCTGAGAATATGATAATGCCCTGCGTGACCAGGGCTATAACAGCCTCTGGAGGTGATGACAGATGAATATGGAGCAGTACTGAAATGATGACTATCAGGGGAAAACCGAAGAAACTTGAAGAAAAACGGATCTATTTCCACTTATCCGCCATAAATATCACACGCAGTCACCCGAGATTGAACCTAAGACTCCAGAGTGAGAAGCCAGCTCCTGCTAAGCAGTTATGACATGGAATGGCGTGTTAAATATTGCCTGGTTTTGGGCGCGATCCTGAGCCAGATTCCACTGCCTCCCATGTCTATAATATCCCAAAGATCTACTCACATCTTCTCGGATTTTTCGCTGCCTTCAAAATGCCTATTTTCCAAGATGTTACTCCACACAAATTCCCTGCGCCTTTCTTTATTTACTTCCTGGCTACATGTCCCGTGCATTGTAACCCCCTGCATTTCATGTATAAATCATTAAGTTCTTCTCAGTGCTTTACTTTAGAGTATTCATTTGGCCCATTTTGTCCTAAATACTGTCACGCATTAGGGATTGGCGTGACTAATGCTAATGGGTTCTCGATATGATGATTGTATTTACTGGAATTTCTTTACAATTATAAGAGCTCACACACTGAACTCCTCCTGAACGACGTCTGTCGGACGAATCTCTATGAAGAGTCTCTGACTCCTGTCCGAATTCACGAATGGACTCCCTTTTATAACTTCCACGCGGCCCGAACAGAGATCACCGCCTCTAAATGTTCCATTCCTGTTCTTCATGAATTCGTTTCCTCGGAAACCGTGTGTTAATTCCAAACAACGGTTCGGTTTTCTATGTGTTTGCAACTTTCAGTTTCCGTATCCATGGAAACCGTGTTCCGTAATCACTTGGTTTCCTGGAATCAATCCCTCCGTGGCAACATATCTGTCCATTCGTTTCCTAGAAACGGCCCTCGTGTCACAATATTTCTTGAGCATTAGTGTTTTATATATTTACGATTTTTAATTCAAAACGTTTCTAATCATTGCATATTAGACATACGTGTAGTATTAGAAGTAATGATTATGCTACCTTGACATGGTAAAAACACGGCTGTCCTTTAAGTTTGTTTATCATAGAGTACTCTGAACACAACATAATGTTTTCATATCTTCTCCTGAAGATGCGAACGGATTCCGAAAAGTGTGTTTTGCAGAATACCGAACGATGGACAAAGTGCAGAAACCCAGTAATACTACATACGTACTTGCAATGTTTGTTCCTCCTTTAAGCAAGAGTAAGGGATAACATTTCACTCATACAGAACACTTTGAAGAATTACATTGTTACTCTGTTGTGTTTCATAAAACGTTTATGCTATACTGAAGCCACGTAAATGAGTCCCGTGGATAGTGGGGATGATATTGTGCGCCATTCTAGCAAAGATTGTCATGTGTTGCCAACATTACAACGAACAGACTAGAGGAGAATATAACAACTCGAGAGTGATGTGGTCAATCCATTGGACGTCTTTCCTCTAAAGGGGGTTGGTACTTGGCCAAGGTTAATAGGAAAGGTGGGTAATGGAATATTAACCAAAATGGACCTCTCGGTGGTGTTTAAAAGGACCGGTTTCTATAACATTCTCCTAGCCCCTCCCCTTGGGACCGAACCGGGAAACTGCCCTTCTTTTCCCCACGTGTCTACTGGACCAAAATATATACGCAAAGACTGACTTGTGCAACTCACATCCGCCCTCAAGCTGGATACAGTATACACTTCCAAGAAGTCGGACACATTACCCACATCCAGTCAACGTCAGCAATAAACTATTAACAAAGCTAAAATCAATAATTTTTCAGAATTTTTTAGTTTTGGCAAGAAAATTTGCCTTGGAACTATGACTTAAATATTAAATGTAAAGAATAAACTGGCTTCTTGCTACTGAATAGTGTAAAACTTTCGCGCTTATCACTTCACCATCACAATATATTTTCGTGAAATATTTGTACTTGCCTATCAGACTGAACGGTATCACAACCCCAAAATTCACAATACAAACCTAGAAGACTGAGGTAATATGTCCCTCCAAAACGTTGGTGTCCACCTGACAGGTTGCAAGGTAGCATAACTGAAGAGCACCGCAATATAGAATCCTGAAGATGGAGGCACTCTGTCCCTCCGAAACGTTCGGACCTACCTACCAGACAAGGAGCTGTTTTAGCTCAGAAGACTACAATATATAACCCTGAAGACGGAGATAGTGTAGCCCTCCGAAACTTTCGTATCCACTTATCGAAAATCAAGGTGTCATAACTCAGAAGATCCTGAAGATTGAGAGAGTATATCACTCCGAAACGTTCGTACCCACTTGTCAGTCTGCAGCAACTTTGCTGTTCATGCTGTATAGAGTCAAACACGGTGAATAATGAATTGAAAGTATCTGAAAGGAAGCGGTCTTGATCCAATTTCAGATCCTCTCCTCGCATTTGCCTTGATTTTCGGAGGAAAACCACGAAAATCGTAAGTCAGGATGGTGGTTGTCCTGGCCCTCAGTCTTATGTTCTGTGCGAAAGACCAAGCTTTACAGCCACACAAACCTTTCAGAACCCTTGCGAGAAAACACGTAGGTGTAATTTGGGGATGTCAAGAAAATAAAATCTCGATTGAGACGGATTTATTTGGAGGTCCGATTATCTACTGCATGCGCGTGTGCATGACGTCACTGGTCGATTTCGCAAGAACAGGGGACCTATCCAAACCCCACTCGCTGCAATGTTGCGCTCATATGCCCGGGCGATCTTGTAAGAGTTCCGAAACTTCAATTTCCGAATCGGCCTATGTCCTGTGCGGTGAACACTACTGCATACTGAAGTCCGTGTAACCACTGTAGTTCGGCAGCGCAGTAGGCCTTCAGTTAATGCGTTAGTGTACCAACAGAACTGGACTATTTCACGTGGAATGATACGCAAGAGAATAGAGGCCATCATCATGAAGCTCCTGGTATGTATTTAGTACACTAATATCACAGTGAAGACAGATGTCACCTTCAATTGACCCATCTGTCACTTCAACCAATGCAGTGTGACCTTGACGCCGCAGGTCAATACAAGTGACGGCAGCCATGTTGCTATGCGGGTGGCCGATACGTTTGTGAATGAATATTACAACAAAGAGACACGTGATGTAATGTGTCTCGGCTTTACTGACCAGCCACAGACACGTCAAGTCACGTCACGTCACACTACGTGTAGTTGTGCCCTGTTTGCGTTCTGTTAAAATGATGCGTAAGGCGGCACAAACAAACCGAATATGCTTTGTTCGTAGAATTGGTGTTAAAATGTTAGTTAAACCCCAAAGTTAATATTATTAGTATTAATATTCTTGATTGTTATTTTTGTTTAATTGTTTAAAACTTAAATAAAAGCATAATAACATATAAAACAAATTTTCGCTTTCTTTTTAAATGTGGTATTTAACTATACATTTGCATTAAAATACTTACTTAGTTTAATTTCGAATATTACAGGGGCTGTATAGAGGCTGACTTTATGTACGATTATTTGCAGTTACAGAGGATGTAGTTGCTGTATTGTCTCACAGATGGTGCAAATCGTCAGTCTTTTCCGACGCATAATTAGATAATTCATGCATATATTTCCGAATCATATGTTACAGAACTCAATTTGTATGTTTCCTTGCGAACACAGATGTCACTGGCCTCGTGGAAAACGTTGAAGTTACGTGTTACATAACACGGCTGATACCATTCATTATTATCCTGTGATGGCGTGTCTGAGTGATATTACGTAAACTTTTGTAAATGGGAGGGAGGAAGGAATGAGAGAGGAATGACGATAGAAGAAACAAATGAAAGTGATAAGAAAACAATAGGGGAGCAAAAGGAAGGAGATTAATTTACGAAAGTTCATATAACAAATGAACAAACTTTCCGATGCATTTTCAACGGAAATTACGCTATGCTACATCGACAAACACCGACCAGGGAGCGATGTTATATTCGCTTCCTTTTCGGCGATGGTCGGGGAAGTACCTCTGACCTCAATTCACGCCACGAGAGACGTTACTCGGAATGGAAAGACTGTGGGTTGCTCGTGTGATTGTAAACTGCTCATGTCACCTGTTCACTTCCGCTCCATACACATCCTGAATAGATTACATGTGCAGTGTTTACGTTAAATTCTTCGAAAATCGCTTAATGAGAATAAAACAGGTGGAATGGAGGATTATGGAGGTCACAGTAGAGGGGGTAGATAATTTCTAGGCTCTGGGAATTTAATTTTCCTTTTTAATCTCATAAATTCCTCCCTCTCTGTTTCTTGCTCTCTCCTCTCTGTTTCGCCCTCTTTCAAGAGAGGAATTTAGAAGATTATACGCATGCGCTTGGTACCAAAATGCAAAAAAATAAAAATGTTAAAGTAATTATAATGTAATCAATCCAGACTGAGTTACTGCCCAAAACGGAATAGATACTTTATGAAGAAAGCAGTCTTCTGGGATGTGGCACCGTGTATATGTGATATTAACCGACGTTTCGGAGGAACGCATCGCCTCCATCTTCAGGGTAGAAGGAAAAATATAAGAAATCCGCAAGCGAAGAATACGGTTCTCACGGTCTCTTCGCTTGCGGATTTCTTATATTTTTTCTTCTACCCTGAAGATGGAGGCGATGCGTTCCTCCAAAACGTCGGTTAACACCACATATACACGGTGCCACATCCCAGAAGACTGATTTCTTCATAGTCACCGTCGTGAAAACCTCAAATCTTACATAGATACTTTATGTTTCAATGTTTTTCGGACTGTTAGGACAGTCTAATGCATGGACTTTATTTGATATAGAAGGTATCCCTCGCTTTCTAAATAACTCATGGTGTCTCGTACATCGTGTAAAATATTCACAGACAACTACTGAGTGCTTCTTACTAAGTAAATAAACGAAATTCTTAAAAAATAGCGGAATATATAGAGGAAAAAAAATGTTTTTAATAAGCCTGTAAGTAGTTGGTTTGTGTAAATGAGTTACCAATTTTCGAAAATACAGCACAATTTAATGTAGAAAATTTAAATTTTCTGCTGGATCCTTTTGTTCCTCATATTGTTGCGGAACTACGGGAAGGTAACCTCATGATGCGAATATAATATCACCACCCCCAGGCGCCGTCAGGATATTTTTCAGGGGAGCACCCTACATTATTCAAGGCAGAAAAACATAAAAAAAACTTTTAAGTTATAGTACTTTTGTATTTCCTTCTTTTTGTTAATTTTTAAGTTTCTCTGGAAGACCTAGCAGGGAACAGACGCCTAGCTTGCCTCTGCAGGCGTCCATATCCCCAAGCATGAAACATGCGGTTACCCCCGTAACTGTATCATAAATTCTAATTTACAGAGTGTGCGCGTGAAGCCATGCTTTTTTATCGTACAGCAGAATAATTGCAAGGCTTGTCAGCACGACTCAGTACATTCTCAAACGAGTTCTAAGAAACCAATGCACGAAGCATCTAATCGAACGCACTTTTGTTCAAAATATGGCAATACGTCAAGACGATTCTCTTTATAAATGGGCTTATAGTATAAGGACGCTGTCAGGATCTACATTTCTGACACCAGATGTCACGTGTAGGGGTGACTGTAGATGGGATTTGATTTGGTAAATAGATTTATTAACCACTTATACACACGACTAGGATATACAAGCAATTACAGCGCCACCGCCAATCTCCACGCTTTACAAATCACCACAGCACCCGCTAAGCATTTTCCAGCCTACTATGTCTTCACCAGCCGTTCCCTGGTAACGGTTTCTAACGGTGAAGATTCTTAAGCTTCACGCTCTTATGTTCTATCTTAACATCTGACTTTGTCCCTTGCGTATAATATCTAGGAACGGACCACGTAAAAACACCCCGTAAACAGTAATTCTGTTGTTCCGTGAGTATTCGATGCAGCGGGAACGTGCTAAGCGAGCCGTTGCCCAGAAACGGTCGTTGTTCATAGAGATGCCGCCTAGCAACGGGTCTATACGCCACAGTACAATGTCGGATGGTAGTGTGATTGATGTGTTTGCAAAGGATCTGGAAGGAGACAGTCGTGGTCTAATCCAGCTGCAACTCAGGCATGCCCCCGGAGTATCTGAGGAACACATCGACACATCTCAGTCATGATATTCGGTGTCCCGGTCGAGACTCGAATCCAGTACCTCCAAACTACAAGTCCGGAGCCCTGTCGTTATGCTAAGCTGCTCGGTTAAGGAAGTTCCATATCTAGAAGCGAAAATCTGAGTTGAATTTCAGGTTCCCACAGTTGTGGCTAGGAAGAATACTGTCATCTGTAAATTACGCCGTATAGTCCGATAGAAGTTTACCGACGTTGCAGAGAAATGTACTGCCTCCATCTTCAGGGTTAAAGAGTAAGTCAACCAAGAAACCAGCAAGAGTAAGACAGCAAGATACAGGCAATATATTTCTCCGAAACGTCGATTAACTTTCACCGGGCTACACCGCGTTATATCCCAGTAGATGGAACTCTTCACATATGTTCTTAATTAACTACGGCTCTTCCAAATTTTTTCCCCAGAAAATCCCCCCCCCCCCCCCGCGACAACACCCATACACACTCTGGACAGGGTGCTTGTCCTTAACATAATGCTTTGTTCATTACATATAGAACTTTCATGCGTGCCTTTTCGTGTATTTTCCTTATTTTTAAACAAAAATTTCAGGGAAGAATTAATCGCCTACTTTCCTCTGATGAGACACGGACAGCATAGAAAACTACGCGTCGAAAAATGCTTCTATTGTTGCGTGTGTATTCGTTGCCGCGATAACGTTTTTTTACAGAACCGTTACCTAGCAACATTCAAAGGCACACAGACTGAAGTTAGGTATTTATGAAGCGCGCCGTTGAGATAGGCTCATGTACCGTAATATACATACCAAATTTAATAAATATTGGTTTAGGCATTCAAGCGTTAAGGAGGGAACACTCAGACAGACAGGAAAGAGATAGCATGAGCCTAAATGTAAAAGGAGGCTTATGACATCGCCTTGCTCTCTGTCTTTGTATCCGTCAATGTCCATCTG
The DNA here is from genome assembly GCF_002891405.2 of Cryptotermes secundus. Lineage (NCBI taxonomy): Eukaryota > Metazoa > Arthropoda > Insecta > Blattodea > Kalotermitidae > Cryptotermes > Cryptotermes secundus. The sequence continues at coordinate 849,743 of NW_019724759.1, read as the reverse complement.
TCTGTGTATCCCCCAAATTTTTAGGCGTATGAGATCTCTTTGGTCACTGTGTGTTTGTCTGTGTGTTTGTATATCAAATTAATTTATTTTTTGGTTTTCTATTGGGTCCGTGTCGTATCAATAGAAAGCAGGCGATTAGTTATTCCAAGAACTTATTGTCTTCTTTTCAAGATGCTGTCAGTATCTAGACCAGGGGTGACAAAACTGTACCAATATAGGTGAGGGCCCGGATTAGGCATTGTAAATGTTCTGCCGGACTGGAAAGAGGTGAACGCCATTTTATTAACTATTCTTTAATACGCGGAACTGGATATTGCGCACTCGTCACAACAGTATGACAGTTGGTGCTGCTTGCAGTTGCTGGCGAATTCTTTGATTTTAATAAATGCTTATATAAAATAAAAATGTGATAAAATTTTTTTTTACAAGAGCTTCGACAGCCGGATGAAAGTCCCCAACAGGCCGTATCCGGCCCCCAGGGCCGTAGCATTCCCACCCCTGATTTAGATCATACAGCGTTCAGTTATATAATTTATGGTGTACCAGCCAAAATTCGAACTTTCCGAGCATGAGCTTAGCGTGTAGTCGCTACTCCAGCCTGCTCAGTGCCGTAGCAGCAGAACTAGACTATTAACACAAATTTATTTTTCTAATGCCATACCCCTAATTGTACCGGTCTATTTAAGGGGAAATTGTACTTAAGCCCTGTCGTAGCAGTGACAGGCTCAGTGGTTATGAAGTGTGTCACATTCAGCTTTTTTGTTTACAGGGATTTACTTCTAAACACGCATTCCAGATATTTTTCACTAAGGTCTATTTGTAAGAGCACAGTCTGTTAAAACACAAATACACGCATATATATATATATATATATATGAAACTAGTATAAATTTATTAACAAGAAGTTCTGGGAAGAACTAATCGCCTACTTTGCTTTGGAAAGAGCCTTCGGTGCCCATCAGTTAGGAAGCTGGGTGGGACCCCGATACGTTTTGGACGATGCGGAGAAAATACTTGACTACCCGGATTCGAACTCCGACCCCTCGATCGCCATCCCGTCTCCTGATCCTCCATGCTCAATGCACGAATCACAATGCTGCAATACCTTTCTGCAGACTGAATGACAGGTTTAAATGGGAGAATTCCCTTTATTACGAAAGCATTTTTAGGTTAACTGAATTATGTTCCATTCTGTATATACCTGTACTTTCCTTCTGGCCGTGAAACATAACGATGATCCACATACCGACCTTTAGTATGTTAATACTTCCTGTTTATTTAATTAGTGCGTTTATTTAACGACGCTTCCTGTATCCAGACTACAGACTTTCCCCACCCTTGTGAGCAGTTGCGTTCCTGGAAGTAATTCGTAAAGCGAAATTCCAGTGTTATAATTGCGGGATAACCCCCCGAACAACCAAAAGACTTATAAGCAGTGGAAACATATTATATTATGTCATGACCATTGGAAACCATACTACGCCTAAAACGCAAATTTTTAGCATAAATAAATAATATAAATAACAATGGCAGAACAAGCAAACTTCTGGTCTATATCACAATTCCGCCACCCAGCGCTACCGGGTACCACTGTGGCAATTGAATGGCACAGGCTTCCATTTTGCTAGCTCTGTCACTAATTGTGGAACGTTTCCTCGCATCAGCCGTCATTAATAGTCTAGAAGCCACAAAATTGTTAAAAAGCACAACAATCTTATTCAAGATATGCAGCAGAGCAGATCGCAAAGGGGAGCTGACTGGGCGAAGTTACGTTCCTTTATTTTCGTCTAAGTCCCACGCAATCGTTTTTGTTCGGACAGGGTTTCGGATAAGTGAGTTCGCGTTCCGATGAAAAGCCAAAACGTCTGTGTGTACTTTATTATGAAAGTTCGTACGAAAGAAATTTCTCAATGCTGTAGCCTTCCGAAGGCACTGGCCATATGAACGAGTTTCGGCTGAAAGACAAACAGCAGGTTAGTTTTCTGAGGGCTCCCAGAGCCGTCAAACAGTAAAATGTTGTCATTAGTCCTGTGGGACTCGGAATCAAGAATCGCTGTACTGGCGAGGACCAGCAGCAATTTAACTGTCAGATAAACAGCGGAATCTTTCCATAAATTCTGATTTATTCGTATGGCTCCCAGGTAGGGGGCAGCTATGCGTCTTCCCTCCACTCCATACATTTGGAAATGAAACATATGAAAAGAGGAATGCAATATCATCATCATTTGGAAAACCGCACGTTTTTAGTCATAGCTTTCCTTAGAAGGTTCTGTCAGGTTTGATCGGATTTACACTTCTTTCGATTTTGCAAGAACATTTTTTCAAAGCAATGTAGGGAGCCCAACCTGTAGGACAAGGTCACCGTATTTCTATCCCCCCAGTGACTGGGTGACCTAGTTACACCTCCAGACACCGGGTTCCATTTTTAGTCGCCTTCTACGACTCCTAGAGATAAAATGGAGGTATTCTAACCGGCCTCCACGAGGGGAGGAATGAATTACGAGTATACAACATATCAATATCAGATTTAAAATTATTTTTTAAGTTTATTCTTACATTTTGAATATTCTGAAATGTCCCGTAAAAATATTCTTATGCGGCTTAAATATAGGCTGCAAATTTTCTGCTTGCCCCCCCAATTTGAAAAAAAAAGTCTTAGTGGCGCCCCTGAGCAGGCGTGTGTGTGTATCTGGGGGCACACATAAAATCGATGAAGACGCCGATATCGATACATAACAGCATGAGAATGTGAGCCACATAAACAAAGAAGAGTGTTGGGGCTTCGACATTGATCCCAGACTCCTCCCTCCCTCTTGGTCCGAGCGTTGCCATGCCAACCGCCCCGCCTGCATGTGGAGACCTCTGGCTGGCTTCGTGACGTCACACGGATGCTGCTCGCATTTGGGGCTGAGTCGAGCATCTCGTTTGCACGGGATTACAAGGTTTGCTGTTGCAGTGCTGGCGGCCATTTCTGCTCTTGTGTGTGGAATGCGCCAAATGCATGATCGGCAAGCGCGACTCGTCTAGAAGACGCACTCGAATGCTGCTGAGGTGTTGAGCGACCATCTTGTTTGAGTATCTGAACACCAGATGGCGTAACGCCGACACCGTACCGTGCGAAGTGCCTTTCTTGTCCACTATCCCAAGAAGGTCCAGCGAGATGAAGAACACATGTGCCTTGCACCTGAACATGAGGAACATGGATTGATGACGCCGACGTGGCGCTATGGTGGAGTCATCCTCCACCCTGCCCCGTTACGGGCGGCGCCCTCTCCATGTGGTGTCCAGCGCCCTGCGTCGCCGTCGCAACAAGACGGTGCATTTCGGTGACAACCTGGTGGCATCTGAGTTGTTAGAGCCCAATGTCCAACAGCTCTTCACCTTCATTGAGACGGTGCTGAGCGCCTGGGTTCTGGACGAGGACAGCGACGGCAATGACAGAAGGCGCAGAAGCAGAAGTCTCCAGCATCCCAGGAGGACGCCCTCCGATGTGCTGGAACTCATTGGAAGCAATCTCAACGGCGAGAGGAATGTTGGGTGTTCGGGGTTCAAACATCAACACTGGGGCATTGAGCCAGATGGCTGCAACGCCATCTTCCTCAGTAAGGTAACCATCCTTCACATGTATTCTGGCGGTGCTCGGTTAGAATCTTGGTGGCACATTTCCTCTTCTGATTTAGGTCTCTTGTGGTTTCCCTATACCCGTTCAGGCATATGTCAGGATGCCTGTTCTCGAACACCTTTAATCTGTATTCTTCTTTGACATGAAAGACTAAATTCAACACACATGCAGAACAAGTAAAATTATGGATTTTGTCATTAAACAGCTGTACTTTTAATAGTGTCACTGCCATTCGAGTGGCTAGTAGTTGCATTCGAGTGGTTTGAAATCGCAGTAGAGTGGCTGGCAGTCACAGTCGAGTGGTTTGAAGTCGCAGTAGAGTGGCTGGCAGTCACAGTCGAGTGGTTTGAAGTCGAAGTCGAGTGGCTGGCAGTCACAGTCGAGTGGTTTGAAGTCGAAGTCGAGTGGCTGGCAGTCACAGTCGAGTGGTTTGAAGTCGCAGTAGAGTGGCTGGCAGTCACAGTCGAGTGGTTTGAAGTCGAAGTCGAGTGGCTGGCAGTCACAGTCGAGTGGTTTGAAGTCGAAGTCGAGTGGCTGGCAGTCACAGTCGAGTGGTTTGAAGTCGCAGTAGAGTGGCTGGCAGTCACAGTCGAGTGGTTTGAAGTCGAAGTCGAGTGGCTGGCAGTCACAGTCGAGTGGTTTGAAGTCGAAGTCGAGTGGCTGGCAGTCACAGTCGAGTGGTTTGAAGTCGCAGTAGAGTGGCTGGCAGTCACAGTCGAGTGGTTTGAAGTCGAAGTCGAGTGGCTGGCAGTCACAGTCGAGTGGTTTGAAGTCGAAGTCGAGTGGCTGGCAGTCACAGTCGAGTGGTTTGAAGTCGCAGTAGAGTGGCTGGCAGTCACAGTCGAGTGGTTTGAAGTCGAAGTCGAGTGGCTGGCAGTCACAGTCGAGTGGTTTGAAGTCGAAGTCGAGTGGCTGGCAGTCACAGTCGAGTGGTTTGAAGTCGAAGTTGAGTGGCTGGTAGTCTCACTCCAGTAGTTTTAAGTCGCAGTCGAGTGGCTGGCAGTCACAGTCGAGTGATTTGAAGTCGAAGTTGTGTGGTTGGAAGTCGCACTCGAGTAGTTAGTAGTCTCAGTCAAGTGGTTGGAAGTCGCACTGGCGAAGTCGGCAGTCCTGCTTGTATTAATGAAATCCTGAGTTCAGATTTCAGTCATGAGAACAACTATTTTGACTGAAGCTTTCGTGTTTTTCCTCAGATCCTGAAGGCAATGTCATGTTCCATTTAGAGCCATTTATTGATAAGTGTTTAAACTAGCCACAGAAAATATAGTGTCCTGTCGTATTTAGAGTGTGTCACTACGAAATAAGGTGCATCAAGGAAATTTGGTGGGTTCACCCGACCGGTGTTTTTGACAGAGCGAAGGGTACTATCCCCTAAGATGTGATGCCGTGTGGGCTGGTAGAAGTTTGCCGACGATTCATAGTGGTAACCAGAGCAAGCTACTAGATTTTTTGCCGGTTGCTTGTTTGATTTAATTTCCGACCCCGAAGCTAGAGGTATTAAATCCCTCCGAAACATCAACAAAACTCTACCAGACTGCAAGGCGCCACATCTTAGAAAATGGTACCCTTCATATTTAACGTTGTGAGATTCCCAAATCCATAGCACAGAACAGCTATGAAAGTGAAAACTAAACAGGGGAAAATTCCTTTTTGTTTCATATTTATAGCCCTACTCACTTCTGAGATATGGCTGTTCAAATTTCGACCTAATTTATAGAGCCTCTGTATTGTCCAAAGTGAAGTTAATTGACTACGTGTTGCGTGCGGAATTGAATCTGCAAAACGCCGTGAACGAGCGGCAACTTCTCCGCTACGACTGTATAGCGTGTTGCATGCACGAAGCTCTGCAGGCACTTGTTCATTCCACAGCTGTTTCGTGTCCATTTGTCTCTCACCTTGCTACCAAATTCGTGTATCATTGCGATGAAAGTGTCACATCGGGAACTAATAATTCAGATTTACTGTACGTTGAACTGGGTTCGATTAATCTCAAGAGGGTAAAGAATATGTGAGATTCGAGTTTCTGCCGGCAGTGACTACGAAGTTTAGAGTCTTCTAGGATGTACTGCCGTGTAGTCTGGTAGGTCTCTACCAGCCCTTCAGAGGAACCTGATTGATTTTATTGTGGGGGTGTAGCTCTAGTCTTTCTTAACCTTTGGCATTATATGCAGATGTGCTATTAGCAGCAGAAACCGGCAGCTTTACCCCCGAGGGAAATAGTTCTCGGTCATCTCCGCACTTGGAAGAATCAGCGCATGCGCCGGTCGAGTGCAGAGATGATCACTACATGAAGCTTCGCCGCTTGTTGAAATATGTATGTTAATGCTAAACGCATGATAGTCTACTAAAACTAAATTAAACCCCATTATCTTAGCCCTCTGAAGCCTCACTCACTCATGGAGTTGAGCCCTCCTTGAGAAGCTGTTAGTTGTGCAGCTACTCAAGAATTTCCCAGCATTTAATGGAATCCGAGGGTTTATTACCTTGTTCACAAGAACCATCCACTGGTCCCTATCCTGAGCCAGATCAATCCAGTCCATAACAACCAATCCTATCTCTCCAAGATCCATTCTAATATTGTCTACCCACCTATGCCTTGGTCTTCCTAGTGGTCTCTTTACTTTTTGCTTTACCACCAATATCCTATATGCTTCATATTCTACCCTATTCATGCTACATGCCATGTCCATCTCATTCTCCTTGACATGATCATGCTAATTATACTTGGAGAGGAGTACAATTTATGAAGCTCCTCATTATGTAGTTTTCTCCAACCTCCCGTCACTTCATCTCTCTTCGGTCCAAATAATCTCCTCAACATCCTGTTCCCAAACACCCTCAGTCTGTGTTTCTCCCTTAATATCAGAGACAAAGTTTCACACCCATACAGAAACACAGACAAAATTATAATTTTGTATAATCTATTCTCTCTTCTTTTAGAAGCTTCGAAAACGCCCAAACAATATTTAACAAATTATTTCCTATTCTACAGAAAATACACTGCGTCTCCATTTCAGAGACAGACTGTTGATGTTGTTTGAGGAGGTAATCACTATTTGCTGTCAGAAAAATATTGTCATGTGTAGGGGGTGACTTTTAGACATGGTTTCAATTCGATGATTGGATTTATTTCACTCATACACTCAGTTTGTAACTACAGGCAGTACAGCGCTATCACTCAGCTACACTTTACTGTTCAACGTTACACACACGCTAGGATTCTCAGTCTTCACTAGTCGTATCCTGGCAACGGATTTCAACATTGCAGTTATACCAGTCTCACTGTAACTGCAGTACACAACCTACTTCCTCTCTCGTCATTTCTTCTCCATCACCTTCGACTGTCGTTTCAAGATACCCCTTCAATTCTAATTCTAGCCAGGCTGTAAGCCTCGTTCTACAGCCTCGGGGAGAACCCAACAGAAAACACCGTTTCCGTCGTTATAGCCCCAAAATACTTCGATTGTTTCTTACGTATTTTGCCGCAGGAACCTATTTACAGTGTTGTTGCCTAGCAATGAACGTTTACTCTGGCTCCACTATTCCGGCTTTCAGGCATCATGTCACATTATGAAACATAAAAACTGAGCGAGTTGGAGTAGCGGTGACGCTCTTTGGGCTTGTCCTGGAGGTACGTGGTTAGAACCTCGGTCGGAATATAGGATTCCGTGAGGTCTTCTGTGGGTTTCTTCAGTCCCTCCATGCAAATACCGAGGTGTATTAAGATTAGGCTATACCAAGTTTCTTCAAAATACTGCCATGTGGTGTGTTTGACTATAGACGGGGTTTGGATTTGTGTGGATTTATTGACCACTTATATACAACTAGCAACTACAAGCAATTACAGCGCAAAAGCAAAACTCCACAATTCACAAAGCACAACAGCACCCGTTAAGCATTTTCCAGTCTATGACTTCACCAGCCGTTTCTTGGCAACGGCTTCTAACAGCGGAGATACTTCAGGTTCACGCGTTCAGGTCGTATCTTCACTACCTCCTGTTGTAGAACTCAAGTCTCAATTAACTTAGTGCCTTGCTTAAAATATCTCAACACAGACCGCATACAAAACACCGTTCTTCTATTATTGCGCTCGTGTCCGTTGCAGCGGGAACGTGTTTACAAAGCAGTTTCCCAGAAATGGACGCGGCGCGGCCCACAGAAAACACCGTTCTCATACTGTTGCATTCGTCTGTGTTGTGGGCATTACTAGCAACGGCCGCTGTTTACAGGGTCACCGCTTAGCAACGGGTCTATGCGCCACAATACTTTTGTGAGCAAGCGGATGGCACATACAGGACGTCAGGTTTAGCTGAGCCAAAAATATCCTGTTTGAAATGAATACAAAGCATAAGAGAAGTGTCTCTTTGTGAAGTTGGTGGAGTGAAGAGCCACTTGTTCCATCCCATTCTATCGGTGACACTTTGTTCTTGTATCCATTGTTATATAGAGAGCTTGAGACTCCAGATGTGCCCTGGGAGGTCATACTTCAACACTCCACTTGTAACAGTTCACAAACTGACACCGATCGGATATACTGCATAGACTGGAGGGGGCTGGATATAGACTTCGCCATGCCACAGGCTAGGATAAAAATGAATTTATATACGGTTTACTATTGACGCTATCAGCTTCTAAACTAGACTCCGTGTGATTTTTTTTGTTCATTTTCTTCATTTTTAAAAAATAAAAGTGGGCTTATGAGATCGCCGTGCTCTCTGTCTGTGTATCCTCCTTACCAAGTTGTTAATACCTGAAACAATATTTACGGAGCTTGGAATGTATATCATGGCGCCTAAGGTCATCTCAACGGCTCAAAGCCCCGTTATCAGTCTGTGTCTGTACGTGCAGCCTCTATCGTTGCCAGGAAACGACTCGATAAATAACGCTACTGCTGCAAAAAATACACACATAACAATAGAAGAATTGTTGGACGCGTCGTGTTCTGTTCCTCTGTGTTGTTTCCACGGTTCTAATCTGGCGAGGTGCAGTCAGCCATTTGTTATTTTTTCGACTTTTACAAGAGAATGCTGTGTTTGTCTCGAGGTTGATTTATTTTCCAGTATTTGGCGGGCTGTCATATTTTCAGGCCCTAAGCCATGGCTCAGACAGCTTGTACATTAAACCGCCATAGATATCCTGTCGCTTGGATGTAATCTGTACACGAAACCTTGAGCAAACTGGAAGGATTTATACAGGCCTCATTTGTCCGATTCAATATCTGTTCCCCTCCTGCATTGTTCGGACTTGCTTTGATTTTCTCAGGTCAGTGGCTATCAAACTATATCCGAGCAGAACACTTGCGTTCCGCAAGCCAAGGTGTTCCGCAATTGAAATCAAATATGAAACTTTCCTCAGATTCCTCATAAATGAAAACAGAGTTGACGGACTGCATGTTACATTGCCATTTTACATATTTACATATGCATAATTGTTATTATTCATTTATTTCATGAATGTGTTAAACTAACTAACTAGCTTCATGAAGCTGAGCCCCTCTTGAGAAGCCGCCAGTTCTGCAGCTACAAGAACTTCCTAACATTTTATGGAACCCGAAGGTTCATTACCGTCTTCACAAGAGCCCTCCACTGGTCTCTATCCTGAGCCAGATCAATCCAGTCCATACCAACACATCCTATCAAAGATCCATTTTAGTATTATCCAATAACCCACGTCTTGGTTTTCCTTGTGGCCTCTTTCCATCTGGCTCTCCAACAAATATCCTATATGCAATAATCTTCTACCCTTTCGTGCTATATGCCCTGCCTATCTCATCCTCCTTGACTTGATCATTCTAATTATACTTGGAGAAGAGTACAAGTTATGAAGCTCCTCATTATGCAGTTTTCTCCAACCTCATGTCACTTCGTCCCTCTTCGCTCTAAATATTCTCCTCAACACCCTGTTCTCAAACACCCTCAGTCTGTGTGGGAGTTTGTATCACTAAAACAAATTAAAATCTTGGAAATTAATTTTCGTGTTCTTATTTCTTAAAATAACTGAAATATAAACTAATTTTTGTGATTTTAGAGAAGCAAATGTCTGAATGAAATCTGTGGATTTCGTTTCTGTTTCGTGGAGGCCCTGTCACTCCCCCTTAAATCCGGCCCTGGATTTAATTACCCTAAAATATTGGATGAAGGGGACAAACGTAACTTCTTGTTATGCAAGGGTACAGCCATTTCAAAATAATGTCACACAAAATTTAGAGTTATTTCGACTCCAGCCATCGTCCTAAATTTTACATAATCCCACAATATTTCGGAAATGGATTCACTTTCCGTCGTCAGGTGGAGAGGATATAGAGATTTCTATTTTCTCAGGGTCCACAGCATGAACCCTTCTGCACCCAGGTAGACCTCTCCAACTGAAGGCGGAAATAGAACTAATTTCCGAAGCATTAGGGTTATTAGGCGCGTTCGCAAACCTATGGCTCGCCTACTAAAATCGTTTCGTCTATCCGTCTGTATGCATGAAATAACTTAGAAACGTCCGAAAGGATTTTCCTGAGATTGTATCTCGATTAGAGCAGCCCCACTGACTTGCAAATCATTTCCTTGTCATCATTCATCAGTCATCGCACTATTCGGCGTAAACAGCCTTAGTCGCTGAAGGCGGTTGAAGTCCGTGGGCAGGCAGATCACGTGATCCAGTTACTGTTAACTTTTGTCTGCAGATGTCGGACGACGACAGGATGTCTCTGACAACGGCGGTGAGCGACGAAGAGGAGAGCGTCCACAATTCGCCGTACCGCGCCAAGCAGACAGGCACCGCTGCGGCGTCCTTCAACTGCACCGGCGCCGTCAGGAAGGCGGGGTGAGTTCGCGATGCTCAGTAAATATTCCCACGGAACAGAAACGCTGGCTCGAACACCGCATGCACAAGAGATATGATGCCGTCTACTCTGGTAGAATTCCGTCATCGTTTCGGAGGAACTTACTGCCCACATCTTCAGGGTCGAAAATTATGTTCAAGAAGCAATCAGCAGGAAGCAAAATTGTGTTTGCTGCTTACTTGGCTTATTCTTCGACCCTGAGGATAGAAGCAGTACGTTCCTCTGAAACATCGGTGAGCTTCTACCGGACTATACGGCGTCACATCCTAGAAAAAAATGCATTCTTACTTGTCACTGCTGTGAGGACTTGCAAATCGGAAGCAGTGTTTTTGTTTGTATGCAAGTCCTGTGAACATGCAAACAGATTATTCTGTAATGTGAAATAGTGGCGTCATTTAAATGATAATAATTTAATAAAATTATATTCTTCTTACATTATCGTTGAGATAAATTATAAGAACTCATAACCTAATTCCATGCAGACGAGTTCTTCTTAAGAAGCTGCCAGTCGCTCAGCTACTCAATTTCCTGACATTTTATGGAACAAGAAGATTCACTACCGTGCTCATAAGAGTGGGCCACTGGCCCCTATCATGAGCCATATCAATCCAGTCCATACCACTTCACCTGTCTAAGATCCATTTTAATATTGTCCACTCAGTTACGTCTAGGCCTTCCTAACGGTCTCCTTCCTTGTAGTTTTCCCACCACACCCTGTATGCAGTCCGCTCCCCGTCATTCGTGCGGAAAGTATATAGAAACAATATGAAAAAAATAGTTATTTTGGCTCAAAATTCGATATACAAAACCGAAAAACGTAAAATAGTTAAAGTTGTCCTTATGCTTCAATGAATCACTATGCCATGGAGGCTAAGGGGGGAGAGGATGTGTAGATCCACATTCTCTTGACATCGGCACTAGTTAGAGATGAGTGGTCAGCTTCGAGCCCCGGCCGCTTTACCCCCGGGGAAGAGCCCCGGTAATGATTGGATAAAAGGCTATGTGGGTCCCAGAGCCGCTCTGGGCGACGTGCAGAAGACAAAAAGTATTGACCCTACCAGGACTCGAACTCCGACCCCTCGCTCGTCCAGCCCGTAAAAGTAAAAAAGTAAAGCTATCCCTGTAACAGGCCGTGCAGGCCCATGGGTTTGTGAGATGTTGAGGGTCCCACATTTTCTAGACAATCGGCTCACAGATGGCGGTGAGGTTGTCAGCCTTACGCACCGGCCGCGCTTTACTCCCAAGGAAAGTTATTTAATTAATTCCTGGTACTCATTTCTGTTAAAGGATGAGTCGACCCCAGGGCCATAGTGCGGCTGGAAGGATTAGGTGAATTGAAAAAAAACTCCAATGACCTCATCGGGACTTTAACCCGCGACCTTCCGGCTTGTAGCATAGCGCCTCAACCAACTACGCTACGGCGTGCCCCCGTCCAGCCCCTAGTCAGATAAAATTGAAACACGATGGAAAATAGTTCTGTCGAAACGTGAAAGCAGTATATCAGAGTTAGCCGTGTTCAGGCGTGTTTGTAACACATTCAGTGTCAATCCTGTCACTGCACTAATTAAGTTGACCGCGGGCCACAGCCTGTGCCGACAAGTGACGGAGGGACTACGGTCACTACACACGCAAATCTCATTTGCTCCTGCAGATGTCACTCAGGTGCAGAGAAACTGAAGCACGAAGAGTAAACAATGCAGAGACTGTACGTTTCTTTAAAACTTATTCTCTTCCTTTTCCGTTTGTAACATACAGTCCATATTTTGAAACGTGGCAGTTCTGAACAGAATGCGCAGTACATTTGGTCGAGTCTACTGAGAGAGACCCACCCCCATCCAAAGTGCTAGAGTAGCTAGTTGAGGCAGCGTGCTACAAGCTGGAAGGTCGCGATTTCGAATTCTAATATGATCATTGGATTTTTCAATTGACGTAGGCCTAATCCTTCCAGCCGCACTATGGCCCTGGGAGTCGACTAAGCCTCTAACAGAAATGAGTACCAGGAATCTTCCTGAGGGGTAAAGGGCAGCTGGCGCGTAAGGCTGGCAACATCACCACCATCTGTGAGCCGATTGTCTACAAAATGTGGGAGCCTCGACGTCTCACAACCCTACGGGCCTCCACGGAATGTTACAGGGATACCTTTACATCCTACCACTGAGAGAAAGAGACTGTAGGGTGTGTATTACTTAGACATGAGTGCCGCCGTACAGCTTTAGCGCAACACAACCGCAACCACTGTCCCGCTGCGTCTCATTTCCTCTCACTCGCATTCCAGAGGCCATGGCAAAAATCACGGCCTATATTATATATACGCAGTATTTGAGGTTCTAACACCGTGTAGTCAGTTTGGAAGTAAATCGACGTTTCGGAGTAACATATCGCTTCTGTCTTAGGGTCGAATAATCCGAGCAACACAGCAGCGTGAAAGCAGGTGGCTCGTATGTTCAGAACCCAGTTTCCGTGGAAGAATGACCGAGACCCCTCAGATAAAGATGGCATGAGCGTCGATGTGATTCGAAGTTTCTTCAGAGTACGTTGTAGTCAATTTGTGCACACGTGGTATTAGGAAAAGGCCCTGTGGAAACCATGAAACTCCTACAGCAGAATCTGGGAAGTTACTGAAGTAAACAAATTTAATTTTCCATGCTGCCCTGCCTGGCGCCTTCACTCCCTTGTGGATTTGCCCCACGTCCATAAAATCGATTTACGAGAGTTGTAGTTGTAGTTGGGCCGTATAGGCTTGCAGCGTGCTGCGCAGACTCTGTGGCCTTTCTTCTGACGAAGGGCGTCGCTAAGCTATTCCGATGTTAGGAGCTCAGTGGACCAGTAACGCATCAGTCGGTTCTCACATTATACTAACTTCATGGAGCTGAGCCCTTCTTGAGAAGCCGCCAATTGTGCAGCTACTCACAAACTTCCCAGCATTTTATGGAACCCGAAGGTTCATTACCGTGTTCACAAGAGCCCTCCACTGGTTCATATCCTGAGCCAGATCGATCCATCCCATACCACCCTATCCTACATCTCTAAGATATATTTTAATATTATCTAGCCACCTACGTCTTGGTCTTCTTAGTGGTATCTTTCTTTCTGGCTTTCCCACCAATACCTTATATGCATTCCTCCTCTCTCTACATACTCTGCCCATCTCATCATCCTTGACTTGATCACTCTAATTATATGTACTTGGAGAATTGTGTAAGTTATGACGTTAGTTCCACGTACCAAATTAAGATAGGATAGATTTACTTTCTTACTTTCTGACTAAATTATAATCTTACATTTCCGAGCCCATACAGAGGAATGCCTTGAATCGGGCCACGGCCACTTCCATTCACATTATCACATTCCATTCTATGCATCCAGTTAATATTCTACTGCCATCTGAAAAGCAAGATCTCTTTCGAACATCCGAGATTTATACATTTTACACAAAAATGTCATCAGAAAAATGGAACTACTTATATGTCCCACTCACTTGCATTCACAGGTCGAAAGGCTGTCACGAGCAGGTTTCCGTAGCGGTAATGTTCGAGGCTGGTATTCGGCGTGTGTATGTGCGTGCTGAGACTAGTTATGCTGGTTATCCTAGCGCATTTAGGGTAGAAGCATATATGTTTGTAATTATTTTAATTTTCGCGTTAATATTTTACAGATTTCCTTTTTTACATTTTTAATTTTTTTTTCAATGAAGATCCAAAATAGATTGGAATTGTATGGGCTGGATTCAATATAGCTGAGGACAGACACAATTGGCAATCGCTCTTGTGGATACAGTAATGAACATTCTGGTTCCGTAAAATGTTCGGAAGTTTCTGATTAACTGAGCAACTCTGACTTCTCAAAACGGATCCAGTTCAATTGAGACAGTTTTTAAAAAGTCCATGGGAGGGGGAGATGCCTGATTTCCCACCACCACCCCGCCGGCGCCGATGGAGCTGATGCTCTCGCTGTGGGCTGATACCAGCTTCCCCTCATCTCCTGTCACTTGGTAAGGACAGCTTTGCCAACATGGCGGGCTGCGTCATCCGGGACTGGGCCCTCCCATTGCGACGAGGTGGAAACCCTCGGGGTGGGGGGTAAAAGTCAAGTAAACGTTTATAAAATTTAAGAGTACTATCTTCGGGGAAATAACGAAGTGTAGTCCGCTGAAAATTAACTGACGTTTCTGAGGAACATATCACCTCCATCTTCAGGGTCGAATAAGCAGAGAAAAATACCAGCGTGTAAGCAGATGGCAAGCCGGCTTGCCACCTGCCTTCGCGCCGGATGGAGGCGATATGTTCCTCCGAAACGTCGGTTGAATTTCAGCAGTACACGCGGCGTTATATCCCACCGCTGTGAGAACCTCAGATCCCGTGTGGCTTCGCGTTTCGGAACTGTGCCGCATTGCATGTTGCCCCCAAAAGCAACTTCCTGTTACAAACAGTGGGTAAAGAACATACGCAACACGCACCCACTAGAAACTGGGTCTGCACCGTGAAAATCCGTAATGCGAACGCTGTTTTGCCATTGTCTTGCCAATTTATAAGCGGAAATACATTCGTACAGAAATTATCTTGGTCCCATTGTAATAAGAGCACACTTCTCTGCCATCAGAAATAATCCCCATTGCCGGATAGTACGTACATAGACATATTGAAGGGCCGGAAGAGCTCAGTCGAGAGAGGGACGGGCTACGGGATGGACGGCCGAGGTTCAATTCCCGCCAGGGGCAAGAGATTTTTTCTTCTCCACAGCGTCCAGACCGGCTCTGGGCCCCACCCAATCTCCTATCCAATCGGTACCGGGGATAAAGCGTCAGGGACGTGAACCTGACCATTGGCCTCCATCTAGTGCCGAGGTCAAGAATAGTGGAGCTATTCCTCTGTTCCCTTATACACCTTCCTGTCATGGTGTTTTATGAATTAAGCACAAGGACAACTTCACCTTTTCACGTTATATAGTCACGATAAATAAGTGCAGTACACCTCATAATCAAAAGCAATAGGATAGGTATAGCAATCGCACTACCACCCATCGCCTATGTCTTCTGCGCGTACACACTTTCCATCTGCATTGCCTCAAGGACAGTAATTATTTTAAAATATACAAGTTGGCCGAATTTGCTGATTTCAGATTTGTGTTTAAAATCCTATCTGTGGTCTAGTGGTCACAGTTCGTGGCTACAGATCCAGAGGTCCCGGGTTCGATTCCCGGCGTTGCCAGATTTCCTGAGAAGTAGTGGGTCTAGAACGGGGTCCACTCAACCTCGTGAGGATAATAGGAGCTACTTGAATGAAAAAGTAGCGGCTCCGGTCTAGAAAAGCGAAATTAGCGGCCGTGCGGATTCGTTGCGCTGACCACACGACACACTCTAGCCGTTAAAGTTGGTACTAACTTCGCCGACATGCGGCGGTCCCTCGGTCGGTGTAATTCGCTTGCGGACTAAAGCCACGGAGTTTGTTTGTTTTGGAATCGTATAACTCGAGGTACACTGTGGGCTCTAAGTTTATTTTGGCTGTCAAGTAAATCGTCAGTCGTAATTGACTTAATAAAATTAAATATGGAATACTGTTGTTCCCATCTCAGAGTTTTACATTCCTTTTTGACAAGAGAAACAATGCGGGAAGAGTGGCCTCAGTGGAATGCTGACATTTTCCAAGTGCATTCATTAAGATCCTGTATCCTGACTCAGATTCCTGAGCGTAAAGAAGTGGCTGCTTCGGAAAAAGCACCAGATAGAGCTGGCACGCAAGCGGGGCTGGAAGGGCTACTGGGTATGCCTGAAGGGCACCACCCTTCTCTTCTATCCATGTGATTCCCGAGAGGGACGCTCCGTTGAGGCAGCCCCCAAGCACCTCATTATCGTTGATGGTGCGATCATGCAACCTATACCAGAGCACCCAAAAAGGGACTACATCTTCTGCCTCAGCACAGCCTTTGGGGATGCCTACCTCTTTCAGGTGAGTGAACAAATTGACTATCAAACAAATACATTGCAGTGTCAACATAACTGTATTTTCTGTGGTGCTGTACCTGTATTACATTTGAAGCATCCTGTAGACCAGATGTAGCCAAACTTACTGAACGTTCAAGCCGCACATAGCTGGAATTGGTTTCTCAGAACAAGGTAGACTCTTCAGATCAGTAGAAAAGCGCTATGGAATGACCAGGTCGTGAATTTGTTTCTACATATACCATTACTGGGAATGTCAGTTATGATGTTGTAAGGCATAGAAAATAGCTTCCTTGAAATGAAGTGCTCTGGAACTAAGTAGATGGCATCCACTCACTGCTACTCCCATTCCCAGCCCTGGAGACACATATGACTTACATGGTTTCTCTTTGGCATTTCGCTGTCCCTGTGTGTCAGGCTCCATGTAAGTATACATTTAAAACTGGAAAATATATGCTGATATATGTACATCTTCATTCAGCATATGCCACTGATGGTTTTACTCTGCAGATGCAAGTACTTGCAGTGACTTCATCTCATTGACACTTACAGTTATGTTTAGAGAGGCAGTGAGTTTGTGTCATTAGCACTACTGTTATGTTCAGACTTGTACGAGCAATGAGTTCACCTCATTAACGCTGCTGCTATGTTCAGATCTGGAGTGAGTTCACCTCATTAACACTACTTTTATGTTCAGATTTGTATGCGTAATGAGTTCACCTCATTAACACTACTTTTATGTTCAGATCTGGAGTGAGTTCATCTCATTAACACTGCTGCTATGTTCAGATTTGGAGTGAGTTCATCTCATTAACACTGCTGCTATGTTCAGGCACCATGTCAAGTTGAGCTAGAGAACTGGGTGAACAGTATCCACTCTGCCTGTGCAGCTGCATTTGCACGTCATCGCGGTAAAACAGGCACCTTGCACCTGCTGCAGGAAGAAATCTTCCGTCTGGAGAAGGCCATTGAGTCGGTGAGTATGACAGTAGTTAGTTATTGGAGAGGGTGGGTTTCCCCATGCACTTAGACCAGTATTGGTCCATTGTGCTTCCCTCTATGATATTCTACCAGTCTCTATACCCTACCGATATTGGTGTGTGCCATCAGTCCTGACCGAGCCAGCGAGTTCGGCCTCTACTGGCTTGGCGGTGTCTATAATGCTTCCCCCATCTATCAGAGGCGTTAGAGAATACTGTTGGGCGGGAAATGTCCTTGAATTTGGCTCAGTGACCTCCTTTGGAGATATGAGGTTCTTTTACGTGCCGTAAAGCTACGACACAGGACCCACAGCTTAAAGTCCCTCCCGGAGGACTTGTTCCCTGAATTTTTCCACCCTTAAAAATTCCACGACCTCCACCAGGTTTGAACCCACGTACCACGAGTCATGAGGTGGGAACGTTACCTCTAGACTATGGAGGCCGCTGAGTATGACAGTAGCTCTTTCATGCACATTCCAAGGTGTAGTGAAGTTTCACATAAACATGTGTCTTTTTGCACTACAGCCTTGAATTAGTATTGCATCACAAACAAGGACCAAAATTAATCTAATTTATTGACCAAAAAACGCTGCTTTGCTGGAGCCAAGAAATTATTCCTCAGGAGCCCTACAACTTGGTTTTTGCAATTTGCAGTAGACTGTACATGACATTAAAAATAATAATTTCCATACTCCACATACAAGTCAGTGATACTAGATTCATTGCTAGTGAAGTCATTCAAGAGAGTGAGATTTCTTTCTTCACCATTAAATCTAGTGAAGTCCCATATTTAATGGCTTAATCATTCAAATAATTTCTTTTCTAACTGTTAACAAACTTTAAATTCCAAATTCTGTAGAATTTTCATTTTAAATTCTATCCTTTATTGTTTTTTACTTAATACTGGTCAAGAGTGGCATACACATATGAAAATGAAGGCTCTCACAGTGATGACCATGAATGATGCTGTGTAGTCTGGCAGATCATTCCAGTATTTTTCAAGAACCTGCTTCCTCCATCTTCAGGGCTTCCCTGAAGATGGATACAGCAGGTCTCTCAGAAATGATGGTAATGATCTGCCAGTCCACAGCATATCACATTCAAGAAGACATCTATTGCTTGGATTTCTTCTTTTTCTCTCTCTCTCTCTTTGAGTGGGTTTTGTATAATAATAGCTTGTTAATCTTATTTACTGAATGTTTCATCACAGAGATATCCTTCAATGAACGTCATTTGTAAAATTATAGGTAAGATAGGGTTAACTCCTATGTAAGTACATCTGAACTTGTGGACTTTGCATTATATCATACAGGACCACAAGCTGAAGCACATGGCAGACTTACAGCAAAGTGTAGTATCAGACCCAGAGACAAAACAACAGATCAACAACCAAATTGTTCAGTGGGAGGAGAACCTCGAGCGGCTGCATTGTGAACAGTTCAGACTTCGCTGTTACATGGCAAGTTTGCAAAGTGGAGAACTGCCCAACCCGAAGGTGAGATATAGTTTACCAAATCATGTGTTAAGTCTAAAGATTTTGTGTTGAAATTAAGTTATTAAATTGATACAGATATTGGGCATTTTCCATTGTCATGGTTTCGATAAGAAGATATGTTTCAAAAGATGTCTCTGCTTAAATCATCAGATAATACTGTGAAACCTACTCTGCTCTGTCCATTAGATGGAGCTAATCTCTGACACTGGATTCAAGGATATGTATCAAATATGATATGTTTATTTGTTTCTCTATTTCCCTCTGTAATTATGAGTATGAACTTTTATTTAATGTTGTATATTCTAAAACTGTTTCCAGAGATTTATCTTTAGCATCTGATTAAGAAGTATGTTACAGAATGTGATTCTCTTCAACTTCTTCCAGAGCCTCCTAACCCATGTGTCTCGTGCTACAAAGAATACACTGAACAAGCTGGGAGTGTTCACTGTATCTTCATTTCATGCCTTCATTTGTGCCCGGAGTCCATCACTACTGAACAATCTGCTAGCTGGTCGAGGGGCCACAAAACGCAGGCCTCCTATGCTCTCCCGCTCAAATTCTGGCTCTAGCCGGCGTTCACTCCAGATGACGTCAAGAGAGGAGAGTGAAAAGACTGTCAAAGTATCTCTGCCTGATAATCAGGTATTGGAAGGAAATATAGCAGCGGGAGTTCAGTGTGCAACTTTGGCTCTTGGGAATGAGCCATTATAATGCTGAATACTTTCCAGTGTTGCTATAATCACTGAAGTGGTCATACTCAAGTTGAACCTATCCGTGACTTTCTGTTTCTCTAAACTGCTTTTTTTTTCTCGTCACTTCTTTCCCTCAATCAGAAATTCATCCATATTGGACAGCACCCCATTTCTCTGTTTCATCCAATCACACTTTCATCTCCCACTCACAGTGAGCTTCCTAATGTACATATATGGGCTTCAGAGTCCTCAAGGGCTGACAGCAATTTAGCTGTCAATGAATTACAAAGAGGTGCAACAGATGTTGTGCATACACAGAAAGACCTCATCAAAGAATATGCCCCACTTCTTAACATGTACATGTCTAGAAGAGAAAAAAATCCCTGTCATAGACTTCAAAGATACCTGAAGCCAAGAATGACTGTGCTGGCAGGGGTCAGCAGCAAATTAACTGACCAATCGGCCAACT
This sequence comes from Cryptotermes secundus, assembly GCF_002891405.2. Classification (NCBI taxonomy): domain Eukaryota; kingdom Metazoa; phylum Arthropoda; class Insecta; order Blattodea; family Kalotermitidae; genus Cryptotermes; species Cryptotermes secundus. The sequence goes on along the minus strand of NW_019724759.1, from coordinate 829,715 downwards.
GAGACAACCACCCTGAAGATGGCAACTGCAATGTTTGCAAAAACGTTAACAAACCTTCAACATTCTTATTCCCAACAATCAAAGTTGTACATTAAAATATAACATGTTTGTCATTGTAATCCAGTTCTAGGAACTTCAGAATTCATTGCTATGTGTCTATGTTAGAGTACTTATTCATTGTTGTTATATTAATTACTATTAAGCAACGTTTATTCATTTTTCCATTAAGTGTTTATAGTAGCAGAGTATGGAGGGTATCAGCTCTTAAAATTGAATTCCTGCATATATACCATGTGCACTGTGGCATTATCCACGTTATCACATTATTTATGAACTCTAATTTTTTAAAATAAATGTTTTGTACCTGTAATGCTTCCATCAATACATATGAAAGAAAATATCAATGAAAAATTTTTCACTTTGGCAAGAATGGGACTGCAGTGGGTGTAAGGTATAAGGAAAAAGAGCTAGTGGTGAATTTCTTGAAAATCTAACTATTAGTTTCTCAAGAAGGACTTTTCCCATGGAATCAGTTACTTAGTTTCTGGTACTACTGCCACCTGCTGATTTTTACCTAAGACCAGTGTCCCCACCCCACCTGGTGCACACTAGTATGCATACTGGGAAATTTGTCTAAAATCAAAGGCTGCACATCTGCCAATCCAATGGGTTTTAACTCTAAGGCTATAACTGTATGTGAGGATACCAGCAAAACATGATTTCAGAAGATATCACTGCCTGAGACAGTTTGCTTAAGGTTTAGTGCTGATATTCAACTAGAATAGTAGGCCTTATCTGCAGACCACAATAGGGGTATCAGTCTTTCCATTATTTTAATACTCTAACTAACCAGCACATGAAGATACATTTCACATGCAAAAACCAGGTAAAATGTGTTGCAGATTATCCTTCTTTTGTTAATTATTGATGTTATTAACCAAAGCAATGAAACAGATATTAACAAAATAATTGAGGAAGATAAATTTGTGCTGGGTCAATGTTCACAACCTGATCTTCAAAATGAAAGCATATTTACATATATATGTATCAAATATTAGAGGAAGAGACAGAAATCCCTAAACACACCAAGGAAATGCAGTCCAAAAGACAACACCAAATATAAGCTTTGTCCATATTCTACATTTCTTAATGAAGTATAGTAATTAATACAGGACTAAATCCTTTATTTGATCAATATTCAAATTCTTATGAATGTGGCAGCTATAAAACTGTCTGTTTTAGGACTGAACACTTACAAATATAATGATAAAATAAATTAGAATTTTTACCCATACTTTGTATTGTGTTGAGGTCATTGGATTTTTTCAGTTGACCTAATCCTTCCAGCCACACTAGGCCCTGGGGTTTACTGAGCCTCTAACAGAAATGAGCACCAGGAATTAATTAAATAATTTTCCTGGGGAGTAAAGCGCAGCCCGAGCGTAGGGCTGACAAGCTTACCACCATCTTTGAGCCAATTGTCTAGACAATGTGGGACCCTCAACGTCTCACAACCCTATGGGCCTTCATGGACTGTTACAGGGATAGCTATACCTACTTTACTTTACTTTGTATTGTGTCAGAGAGAGGCATGAGACAGAACCAGAGAAAGTGTGTGAATAGTACTGAATTTTGTAACTGCAGTTTTGAATGTTTGTAGCAACTGTTTTGATACATCATTTGACATTCTGGACTTCATCCATTGTGCTATTTTTATTTAAACAACGTTTCAGAGGTTGGACAGTCTCTGTCCGTAGGTAAAAAGTCTGTTCATCTGGCACAACTAAAAGAGCTGGTCCCCTCTTCCAGACACCAGAACCAATACAAGGCAGGATATGTAAGCCAGCATACCAGAAACCATATGCAGGAGTTAAGACAAAAAAATTAAAATTCCATATGCATATGACCTTGCACTTTTGGCCATGTATAATCTAAAAGGCGGAGTCCAACTAAAACAGACTTTAAAACAGTCATTTTAAGGTCTAAGAAATAAAAATTAACAAGAATGAAGTTTATTGTCTCCTGGGATGTGATTCCATGTTCTTTGGTAAATAATTACCGAAGCTTTTGAGGCAAATATTGCACTCATCTTCAGGGTAAGACAGATTCGTGATTCATTCTATGATAAATATTGAGGCAGCACATTCCTAGAGAAACGTGTAACAATCTACCGGATTTCCCGGCGTCACATCCCAGTAAACAATAACTATCATAGTCACCACCATGAGAACCTGAAGTCTCACACAGTGAAAGGAATGTTAATTAATGTAAATAATGTTCCTTCAAACAGCATGTTTCAGAAGTTTGGTTCTGAGTTGGCATATTATGATATATTTATTTGTCTATACCTGTTATATAGAAGTTAGCCTCTTTAATTTCAAAGTTCGAAGAGGACGGGAATTTTTAGATTAGCTGATTCTTTAATTGTGACCCAATTTCCTGGTGTGTCTGACATACTCCATGTGGATAATTCCTTGGGCGTGCTGGTCCCCGCAGACTGCTCACGTATACCTGCGGGATGCGATGTCCGTGGAGGAGTTCCTCGCGAGTGCTTGTGGTCGCAAGAATTTAAACGCCATGGAACATTTTGTTCGTGTCAAGAAGAGACGAGACATGGAAGACCACAACTATTTCGTTCCGCATCGGACGGACCTCATAGAAACATACGTAATTATTGTTCAACCTGCACTTCTTAAAAATCTTGTTTTATTTTTCTCTGTATTAATATTTTTTTTTATATTTTCAATTTGTGATGGTTATTATCTTAGGATATTATTATTATTATTATTATTATTATTATTATTATTACTACTACTATTACTATTATTAATGTTATTGTCAACGTTGTCATCATCATTGTTGCAGCTGCTCTTTCTGTTCTTTTGCAAACTGATGTAATAATATTAATGGAAACCATATGGAAATGTGGTATTGAAATAAAAAATGTTTTGTACATTTCTCTAATGGTGTTAGAAAGTATAAAAGAGCAAAATGTGGGGTATTTGTCAATATAAACAGAGTTAATAAATTAAACAATATTGAGAATAAATATGACTACATATGGATATAAAGTGTCGATTTAAGGGCTATATGCTCCCAGTGAAGATTAAACCTTACTGATGAAATATGAGTTTCATGAGAGATTACAATAATTTTAAAATGAGAATTAATAATAATAATAATGGGAGATTTATATGAAAAACCTGGAATGACTATGAAGGTTACTACCTCCTTGGATGTGACTCTCTGTGGACTGATACACAGTTACCAGCATTTGTATGGATTGAAGCAGCTATCATGTTCATAATCACTGAAATTTGAATCTCAAATCTCACTCAATAAATTATGTATAAAAGTAAAATACTCATAACACAGAGCATTGAACACAGAATAATTTGTGCTAGCAGAAGATTATCATACTGATTTAGGCTAATGTCATTTATTTGGAAAGAAATTCAGTACCCATAACTGAAAACAATTATTTAGAGCAGAAATACACGTGAACATATGGAAATGAGGGTAGTTGCCATTATCTGGCGCAAAAGCAGAATTGTCAAGTCAGTATTTCTGAGTTTATACTGCAATAACAGTGGTGGTTTTTACTGAAGTTCAAACTTTTGCCACTACCGCTAATTCTATGCTCCCATGCCTCCTGTTGAGTCTAACAGTTACTCCACAGTGTAACATATGCATGTAACACCAGGAAGAAAATTACATTTTGCAGCTTCATACGCACGAAATTGTGGAGGTATGCGCCAAAATTCTCTACCAAGTAGAACTTCAACGGACTACTTTGGAGCAGATGTGGGGCTTTTCAGTGGAAGCAGAACTTATAGAGAATGCAGACCGCCAGGACGAGCTCTGCTGCTATGTGAGCCGAGTGGAGGACAAGAGCGTGGCCATGCAGAATGGTGAGTTGGGTACTCAGACACCCAGACTCTAGAATAACACAGGGGTTTGTTATGCTCAAACTGGAGGAGAACTGGTGAATTCAAGCCTGAAACATATATTCAGGTTTCCATGTGGGTGGATTGCCTCTTGTATTTGTATTCATGCTTCCTTACCATCTTATTAGGTTAATTTGAAATCCTGCAGGGTGCCTGTTAAAATTGCTCTAAGCATCTATCTGTCTCTATGCTTGAAAAAACTCCTTAAAAGTTTTCATGAAATTACATATAGGAGAGTTTTACTGACACTTGTTGACATATCAAAATTATGATTTAAATTTAACAAGAGCAAGATAAATTTTTCATGCAGACATACACGTGTTTCTGCATGCATGTCAAGCATAATTTATTCAGTAATTTATTGGAGCGAAAAATTCTTCAGACATAAATTGTAGGCAAAATGAAACACATGTTCTATGCCCAGTACAAGTCTTTCTGTAAAGTCATACAAATCAGTCTGGTTACATAATTGTCACAACAAACTTCAAGCCTTTACCATATCTGCAACTCATATTTAGTTTTTCAGAATGAATTTACAGATACCTGCTTTTAGACAACAAATGTGGATAAAGAAAAGTATGACAATTATTTAAGTACCCACACATCACAAAATGTTTTCTTAACAGGAATCATCAAGGGCGACGAGATCATGGTGATCAATGGAGCTATTGTGAGCGACTTGGACATGATGTACCTGGAGAGCGTTCTGCAGGAGGAACTGGCCCTCTGCATGATGATGCGTTCTTCGCGCACAGAACCACCGGATCTTGCTGGCATCATGAGAGCAACGGACGATATTATCGAGAGCCTTGTTTGTCCTCCCCCTCCCTCAGAACCGCCCGTCATCAGCGAGGAGATGATCTCTGGCCTGATCGTCCCTGCGCCGGGTTGGAGTGAGTGTCGTATTTTTATTATATCTACCATTATTTGTCAACGGAATTCCTTAGTACATGGATCATCTTCTTCAAGCATTATTTCCACTTTATGCAGGTTGATGAAAGAGAAAGTCTCCAATCTCTGCCTTCTTCCCATAATATTTCCTTTTAAATTTGTTGTCAGCCATTTTTCTTCCTCTTGACAGCTTACAATACCCATCTGAACCACCTTGTTCTGGATCTTATCATACATCTCTTTCTTTTAAGTTTTAATTGTAATGGCCTTCTCGGTGTCCCGGTTCACATTATCTAATGAAGCAGATGAGAAGGCAAGATTAGTCATAGCATTATGACTTCATGATTATATTATCAATTTAATTTCTTATTGTTGGTAAATATATAATTTGAAGTTTCTGCTTTGTGTTATGCAGGTAAAGAACTGTATTCCCCTGAAACAGAGAGTTCTCCAGCACCCTCCAGTGATACTGGAAAAGCTACTTCACGGACAAGTTCTTTTGAGATTGAAAATCTACTGAAGGTAAATGATATTTGAGGTTCCCACAGTAGTGACTATAAAGATTACTGTCCTCTGGGACATGACACACGTTGTCTGGTAGAGGTTTCCAGTGTTTTGGAGGAATGTTGGTAAATATCTGCCAGACCATATGGTTCACTTTTCAGAAGACATTAATCTCCCTACTGAAAATAAAATTGGCATATTTAATTAGCTTCGGCCACTGTATTAGAATAAATGTGTAGAGTGAAAAATGTGTGAGATTATGTTTAAATTGTCTATCCAACAATTGTTAATGAATTTATTTTTCTTGCAAAGTAAAGTTCTTACAACATCTTATAACACAAAGGTAACCCAGAAGAACATTTGCCTGGGCAGTCTGTTACAAATGACTAGCATACACCAGACACCAAAACAAAAAGTAATAGAATAGTGTCTGGAAGAATGTTGCAAGTCACTTCGGCTTTTATCACTTTCTGTGCTGACTTCCTTTATTAATTTAGAATAATGAATTATGAAAGGATGTAATGTACATACGAAATATAACATAACTTAACCTGCCTGAGCTAATCTAATCTAACATCCCAAAGGATATAATATATGCCTGTAACCTAATCTAACACAGTTTGACCTAATCTAACTGTCCTAACTTGACATATCAAAGGATCTGTATTTACATCTATAGCATGAAAAATGTTAAAGAACATGTTATACAGTCAATTTTTATACCTGTAAGAGTGCAGACAGATGATGCAGCTGTGTAATGAACATCTTAATTAATCTCTGCATAAATCTAATGATTTTATGGGCTGAAAATTCCATGTAAGTTTGTGACATTTCTCTGCATCTTCAGAAAGATTTTGAGTAACACAGGGTTGAATTTTTTACACATAATCTCATGCTGCAAGGATAATAGTTACACGAGTTTCTGCTGTTTATAGTGGCAGTTAACAAATTATACAGTCACAGTGTAATGGCTTTCTGTTCCAGACAGCAGAACAAGTAACTGGATTCTGCAGGTCACCAGTGGAAACACGGAAGTCCAGCCCTACTGGGAGTGTGGCCAGTAGCCAGTCACAGGCTCTGCTCACTCCTAGCCGCCAACTCTCAGATGCAGAGAAACTCCGCAAAGTAGTGTTAGAGTTGGTTGACACTGAGAGGACGTATGTGAAGGTACGAGTTGCAAGAATTTTCCTTACTTTTGTGAAGACAATGTGACATCAGTATTAATTCATAACAGTATCTCAATGGAGGCTGTAATGTAGAAGAGAAAGTTAAATATGAGAGCAGATATGTGTAAGAGTATGTACGTGTTAGTGTCAGCCTCCCTGTGATTTCTGAACCAGTACATTTAATTTTGTTAAACTGTATAATAAAATAATCATATGAAACCCAAAGGAAGCTATGGTTGTCAGTAATAGTTACAGAATGAACTAGAGGTAGCAGTGAGAGATGTACCTATGCTTCTGTCAACATTGCAGTCTTGATTTTTGTTTAGAAAATGTCAGTTTTTAATAACTAATTTCCATTCCTGATAGTGTACATATTCAGTGAAGTCATGAAGTAATTTATGTAATTAAGAGTGGCTCAGTAGCTAGAGTTGGAAACAATTTATTTTGAAGATTTCACAGAAATGTTACAATTGAGACAATTCAGAATAATCTGCGACTGCATTATAATACAAAGGAAGATGGAAGTAATGTCAAAGTAACGGCTTTTAGTGAAATTTATAAAGTGCTTGCCAGAATTTATTTTGTATACGAAGAAATGGTGCCAGTTCAAGAAAGTGAGAGGTTACATATGACAACTTCTTGTTTTTGCATAAGCAAGCTTGCTGAAAATATAGGTAGAGTATTTTATAAAATATATTTTAAAATATTTTTGCAAATTTAGTATGGAGATAAGGAATCTGAGAATTTAAATTTGTCTAACCTTATTATGTACTAAACATTTTAATTCACCAATGTCACTCTCAAAAATGTTATCATATTTACTGTACCTTTTAAAGGGTTAATGAAGACAAGTGGTGTTTCAGAATAAATGTATTAAAACATGTAATAAACTTACACATAAGAAAGAAAAAGCATATTAAAGAATGGATTACTTTTGTTCCTTCATTTTAACAGTTGAAGTTGAACTCACTGTTACAAACAACAAGACTGTTTTGTAGGTGCACTGAAAGGGCTAAGACTCATGAGTCTGACTTGACCTTTTCCAGGTAAATTTACCCTTTTAGAAATTTGAATAGGATCTTAAGGCCATGAGGTATGTCACTAAAAGAAGGTCTCAAGGGATTAGCACTAACGTCTGAGAACTTCAAATATCTCATCTCTCTTACAGCACTTGAACAATCTGCTGGAGAACTACCTGGAACCATTAAAGAAAGAGACATTCCTATCAAATGCTGAGATCAATGCCTTGTTTGGGAACATTCAGGAGATTGTAACATTCCAAAGACAGTTCCTACAAAATCTGGATGAAGCATTGGAACTTGAGCCTGATTTCCACAAATTTGAACACCCTAGTCAATTTAAAGTGAGTACACCATCTATCAGTAATTGCTTGGTTTGTACTGTTCTTTTTTCAATATAATGTCTTTAAATACAATAAATATGGAGTTTTCTCATTCCACAGAAATTATTCTACGTTTAAATGACACGGTGGCTGTTTCTAGTAAACTTTTTAGTTGAAAAACAAAAAGGATATAACAGACACAGAAAAGAAACTTCACTGGAACAGGTCTCAAAGTGGAATGACGTTTATAGCCTCATTTTTGGAAAGTACTGACTTGAACTGAAGCAGTTTCTCATGTGATGTATCTTGTAATGGGGTCAGCATATCAGATTATATAGTGTTGAATGTTAGAATGATTGCTGAATAATGAACTGGAAAGTATATGGAAGAAACCTACCATGCCCTAATTGAGAAACTATTTCCACCTTTGCTTGAAGAACTTTCATAGAACCATAAAAATCTCAGTCAAGGCATTTTGGATGAGATTCAGATGCATGTTGGAAGCATTATTGCTTGAACTAACTTGGTCAGGGAACTAAGGCGATAGCAAGATTGCAGCATTACTGAAACCACCATTCAATATAAACCTAAATTACTTATTCTTTACTAAAAAATGTTTGTTTTTTTTTTTATTGCTAGTTGGGTGGGACTAAGTCCCTTGTACTGCGGCCACTTCTGGCCTATTGTACCAGCCCCAGATGATAGGTGAGGATCACTGTGGAGCAATTGGTGGGATGAAGATTGGCAGGGGAACCAAAGTACTCAGAGAAAACCTGCCCTAGTGCCACTTTGTCCACCACAAATCCTACTTGACCAGACCCGGGATCGAACCCGGGCTGCCGCAGTGGGAAGCCAGCGATTCACCGCTTGAGCTATGGCGCAGCCTCACTCTGTAACTAGTATGTTGAAGTCCCCAGTTTAGAGACTGAAGATGTGATAATGTGCTACCTAGTCAGAGCTATAGCACACCTTTTTGGGGGCAATGATAGATGAGTATAGATTGCTTGTAGAATAGCAATTAGAAGGGGGAAAACTGAAAAAAAAAAACCCCTCAGAGAAAACGCTAATCTAGTTCCATTTAATCCACCATAAATCTTGCAACTAGAGACTGATCCTAAAACTTCTCAGTGAGAAACCAGCATCTAACCACTTGAACTACTGCACAGCCACTTGTTATTAATATTATTATAAATGTAATTTTGCTTATCTAATATAATGCTGAGGTTCTTGCAGCTTCTAAAAAATGTCTGTATTAAATGAAATTATTTATAATATAGCTTCATTATTCTCTTCTGTTAAACACTTATGCCATTGCAGAATGTGCTCTTCTCTGTGGGTAGTGCATTCCTGTACTATGTGAATCACTTCAAACTCTACAGCTCGTTTTGTGCCAGCCACTCTAAAGCACAAAAAGTTCTGCACCCAAGTGAGTAATCATCTTAATCCGTTGTTAGTTTTAGTGTCTCGAGGTTTTAAATTATTTATTAAGCCAGTTAAAATGTAATAGGTATTCTTATATGTAACTTCAATTTTAAAGAACTACTGCTTCTTTGGTGTGCAGTTACTGATGATGTTGAATTACTTATGCAGATGAAGGCAATCAGGCACTCCAAGAGTTCCTTGCAGCACGAAATCCTCGCCAGCAGCATTCCTCGACACTTGAATCATATCTTATCAAGCCAATACAAAGAATCCTTAAGTATCCATTGTTGCTTCAACAGCTGAGGAACCTTACAGACCCACAAGCAGATGAACACCAGCATCTAGTGGGTGAGTGCATATGGATGTTTGGATGAACTAGGGCCACCGCCTTCAAGTGTGGTTCTTGAAAGAAATGCTTCATACTTCTTTCTGAATTAATATAAATCGATGCCCTAGATGGGCCTCCATACGTTTCTTTATAAATCACATTAATTCACAATTGTTTTTTCCGTATTTTAAAATTACAGTAACAAGAATATAAAATGCTTCCTTCATGTACAAGTAACACAAAACGTGTGAGTCTGGTTTGGCTTTCATAAACGCAGTTGTTTCTAATGCTTCCATCTATGGTCTGTTCAACTTTTCTGACCTATGCCTACCTTGGCAAGGATGTAGAATCAATTTTTGAGTAAGGAACATTCACAGGACAGATTCTGTTAGCCTTGATGATAGTAGGGTGATCACGATGATAGTAGAGGACACCTACAGCTTAACGTTGGCTGTGAACCCTTTGGTGGGTATATGAGCTTGCATTCTTCACATTCTTAGGGTTTTACTTCCTGGAAGTGATGTTTTCACTCTGGGAGCAGAGAAACCTACACACAAATATCTGATCATAAATCAAATGCAGAACCCTCTGAATGATAATCCAGTATCATGCCTAAGACCACCAGATCTTCTTTTCTTTCAAATATTTTTCTCTGAAATTTATGTACCTTTAAAATATCTCCATAAATTAAAATTTCAGTAATACATAATATATGTAACTTTTCACAGTGTGAAAGATCATGCACCAGTTCAAAGTTTGAGCTTAATTTTAAAATATAATATCAGGTTTAAACTTCATAGGAATTTTGTTTACAGGAGAATAGCTAGAGCTTATTATCACATGTCACACACATCACACTGGTTTTACTGTAGCATGTGATGAGGAATGTACATTGTATTTGCCTGATTGGATAAATTAAAAAAAAATATATAAATTATAATGTGTGAAAAACTACCACTTCAAATTATCAAGTGGTAAAAGTGACAGTTTTAGCTCAATTCTCACATATATTTACCCCATGCTAAGTCATTTCAAAATTTGTGTTTTAGAGGCCTTGAAAGGCATGGAGAAAGTAGCTGAACACATTAACGAGATGCAGAGGATACACGAGGAATATGGAGCCATCTTTGATCACCTCTTCCGACAGCATCAGAAATCATGTAAACAGGTGAATAACTGTGACTTCTGAGTATATTTAGTTTGCACATATGGATCACTGATCCATAATCACACAGCATTGTTTGAGCAGTGAACCTCTTGCTGAAACAAACCTAAGAGTTTTCTATTTGTTTCATGTTATGAACATGACAACCTCTAATCTGACAAGAAATTGTAATATTTTTATACAATTTCCAGATTATAAAACTCTCTTACAATTTTCCTATTCTCCGAAACCTAATTCTGAAATGTTTGTTCCTAATTAGTCTCATTACTGATTGTGTGCTTTTTTAGTAGCTGAAATTTTGCCATGTTATTGTTAAGTTTTAATGCAACTGCTTTGCTTAACAGCCAATTGATTTGAGTCCCGGTGACCTCCTGTATTATGGAGGCGTGGAATGGCTCAACATTTCAGACTTCCTTGGCAAGATCAAGAAGGGTCTGGAACTGCATGCAATGTGCTTTGTGTTCAAGTCAGCTGTTGTGTTCCTATGCAAAGAGAGACTTAGACAGAAGAAGAAACTCATGGTAAGTTCAGTTCAACTCACTGCAATATTTACCGACATCCTAAGCTTGAGACTAAATCATAATAGGCCTCAGTCCACACAAACACAAATGCTGTCACTGTTTCAGCAAAACATTAAAATTAGACAAAGGAAAAGGAAATAACTGACAAATTACTTTAAAAGCATTCAGGTTTTTGTGGTGGTGGCTACTCAGCCTGTGTTCTTCTGGGTTTTGACGTGATGTATTATTGTGGGTGAATACAAATATATTGGAGGAATATTCTGCCTCCATATTCAGGGTCAAATTCAATAGCATAGGGATGCAGTTAGGTTAAATAGTCACATATGAAGGGGGGTGGTAACTTAGGCCAAGAAAAATGGTGAACTGAATTCCTGTTAACCATTATTGTCAGCCCAGATTGCATTCTCTCTCCTCTGTATAGACCTGAGTGATCACCTTCCTTGCAACCCAGCTGTGCAACATAAACTGTGACCTTGCCATATTTGCTTGGACTCTGAAGACGGTGACAGCAAACACCTCAGAAAAGCTGCTGTCACAAAGCTGTACAAAGCTACAAGCGTCACATTCCAAAAAATCATACTCTGAACAAACATTGGTGTGAAAACGCCAATATTTGTAACTTCTCTTATAACAGCTGTCTCAGGAAATACAAGTTTATACACATTTACAGATATGGTTCATGTTCACTGACTCTTGATTCAACAGGGTGTCACAAGTAAGAGCAGTTCGAGTGAGGTTGAGATCATCAGATATCAAGTTCTGATTCCGGTCACAGAAGTTCAAGTCCGAGCAAGCTCAGCTAAAGACATGGACTCTCATTTCCTGTGGGAGCTTATCCATCTACGCAGCCAGCTTCAGAGACGGTCAGAGAAGGTGTATGTACTGTCCAACAGGTGAGGATCAGTCCTGTTGTTCCACAGAAAACATTCTATTTCTTAGTATTAATTTATTCTTCTTCATTTGATGTCTCTGCTTTTATGTGAGTCATCTTACAACCAAGCCTTTCCATCTGTCTATGTCTTTCCAGACCTCCTCCTCCTTAATTACCTTGTATTACTTATTCGTTCTGCATGATATCTTTTGTATTATGCTGCTCCCATTTTCATCCTTGTATTCCTCTTGGATGAATTCCTTTTACTTTCACATTCCAAACCTTCTTAGGACTCTGTCTTCATTCATTCTTAAAATGTGCTTATACCATCTTATTCATGAGCAAGGATAGCACACTCGGTACAGTGACTGGCTACAGGCTGGATGACCGAAGAGTTAGAGTTCGAGTCCCGGTGGGGCAAGAATTTTCTCTTGTCCACATTGCCTGGACCGCCTCTGGGACCCGCCCAGTCTCCTATCCAATGGGTACCCAGGGCTACTCGTATTTCCACTGGGGATAAAGTGGCCGAGGCATGAAGCTGACCACTCACCTCCAACTAGTGCTGAAGTCAAGAAAACGTGAATCTATACATCCACTCCCGCATATGCCTTCATGGCGTAGTGATTAATTAGTTATGCATAGAAATAACTTTGCCTTACCATCTCATTCTGTTATTTATTAATCTTTCAGTGCATTTATATTTAAATTTCCTCTGACTTTTCCTTATTCTCTCCCCCTGAATTTGTTCTTCCTCCTGTACTTCTTAGGAATTTTACCTCAGCTGCTGTTAGGTGATTAATGTTACCCTTCATCCATTCAAGTGTAATGATACTTCAAAATATTTCATGCAGTGAAATTCACCCATTTAAGCGATGAATGAAAGTATGTTCAAGGAAGAATTTCAGAATTCATCTCTAAGTGACCTTAACATCTGATATATTTTGCTTTCTCTGTATATGCAGCACTGCTGACTTCAGAAATGCCTTCCTCAAGACAGTCCGGCAGATCATCAGAGAAAGTGTGAGGAACATGAGCATTCCAGCGACAAAACCTGGTTCAACAAATACAGGTACAACATCTATCAAACGTTGTAAAAGATTCAACTTAATTCCAGCCATTAGTTACTGTCAACAAATGCATTGGCATTGACATATTGTAAATTTCAATTGGTCAAGTGATGGGATTGGCAGTCAGTACATTAATATACAACCAGCTGCCAATCTATATTATACATGTTACTATGTTATGTATAACTGTGATCCGTATTAATGGTGCTTATTGGTGTCCTAATATTTTGACAGTCTGTGCCTAATGTGTAAGTGTGACCTTCTGGATTTGGCCACACCATATGTTGAAGCCATTCCATTTCCTTGTACACTACAGTCACCAACTTTGTCCCAAGTATGACAGGTGCAATACATGCCAAAACGTTGAGCGGTGTACAGCAGATCATCAGACAAGACTTCATAGCAAAGTGATGGGTGTTCTTTTTGTCTGTGAGGTGCAACCACAGGCACAGGTACCTCATCTGTCGGGAGTACAGCAGCAGCAAATGAGAATGCTTTGCCAACAACTAGTAAAGGTGTTGTCATCCTCCAAGGATCACACACTTTGGGGAAACCCAAGAAACCGCCAAAGGGCCCTCAGAGACACTCTGCAGGGAACATTGATTATGACAACCTTGACACCAGCAGAGATTCTGGGGAGGAAATTCTGCATGCTGGTAGCGGCAGCTTCCGGTCAAGAAGCAAAACTGTTAGTGATGGCACAGGTGGGTGCAATTTTTAATAAGCATTTCTTATTTAGATCTGAACACCATAATCAGGGAACTCTGTTTTGTTTTCAGGAGGTCCTACATTTCTCAGCCAACAAATTAGCTATCCTGAATTTTCTACGATTCTTCTCAGTTTGTCGAGGAAAATGATATAATTTCTTAAAAGAGGTCTCATCCTTCCCAATTCATTAATACCATTCAGCGCATATAACCAATGCAGCTGGGGATCCTAATGACATCTTTCTACTGAGCAAGTAACTTCAAGCAGTTTCTGACTTATAGCCATGAGGGGCTCAGTTTGAATCCTTGATGGGATACCAACTATCATGGCTGAGGATTTTGTGGTTTTCCTGAGTCATTCCAGGGAAATTCCATGATTGTATGTCAACTCGGGCCACACATCTTCCTCCTGCATTCCATCCAATTCATTATACACTAATTATTCAATCACTCAATACTGTAAAGTCTAAGCTATTTACGGTGTCATTAAGCAAACCACAAATAAAAATAAACTAACGCCTTGTTCATTCTATTCATTTTCCTTCCATATCCCCCCTCCTCTATTTGGCTTGCTGTGTCATTCTTCATACAGGTAAAAAGGTAAAGCTATCCCTGGAACAGGCCGTGGAGGCCCACTGTGTTGTGAGACGTTGTGGCCCCCACATTTTCTAGATAATCAAATCACAGATGGCAGTAAGCCTTATGTGCTGGAAGCCCTGTACACCCAGGAAGATTCCTGATACTCATTTCTATGAGAAGCTTAGTCAAGTGACATTCTTCATACAATCTTCTTGCCTGTATTTCTCCTTTATCTTCTCTTTTCCATTCACATCATACAACCAGATCACTTTAATCTTTGTTTTGCAGTATTTCTTTTAAAGATGTTAATCAGTCAGATGTCACAGATATTTAGACAGGCAGACATGTCCCTCTGGTAATACGTGAAATGACTTCCAATATAAGATATTGTCAAAATCAGTGGAATGGTACTTGGGTTCTGAGATGACAAAAAAAAATTGTTTACCTTGAAATCTGTTAGACTTATGGAAGAAACATATTCAGCACAAAATTTGTACCACAGTTCTCTCTGCAACTTTTGTTTGAGACATTTCTTGCTCTGACAAAGATTTAGGGAGCCATGCATCTTAGACTCAAGAGGTGACAAGAAACATACATATACCTTCAAGTAAAGTGACCATTATTTCTGCCCAGTTTTAACCAAACTTTAAGTAACAAACAGTAGAAAGAAAGTAAAGCTATCCCTGTAACAGGCCATGAAGGCCCATAGGGTTGCGAAATGATGAGGCTCCCACATTTTCTCTAGACAATTGGCTCACAGACGGTGGTAAGGTTGTCAACCTTATGCGCCAGCTAACTCTACCTCCCCCAGGAAGATTTCAGGTACTCATTTCTGTTAGAGGCTGAGTCAACTCCAGGGCCATAGTGTGGCTGGAAGTATTAGGTAAATTGAAAAAAATCCACCTCATCGGGACTCGAACCCGCGACCTTCTGGTTTGTAGCATAGTGCCTCAACCAACTACGCTACCACATGCCCCAGCCAAAATTTAAATAGCAATTCAAATTTTAGGTGAAATCTTCCATGTCCAGTAGTTTAACAGATGGACAGACATGACCCCTATATATACCACAGACACATATGCATTCAGGGCTGAACAAACCCACTTACTGTCCCACCTGTGACAAGTGAAAAATCGAGGCAAATAAGTGAAAATATCTTACAATTTCATTGTTAATATTCTATTGTGCTCTTTTTTTAACTTCTCTACAGATATCTGGCAGCAGATTTGAAGAGTAAACGTTATAAAATATATGGGACAGTACTTGCTGTCTGTTACGTGTTGTGTCACAGTATGTAGACTAGCAGTAGAGCAGAATAGCATGAATAGGCGCAGTTTCCGTGTAACATTTTTATCTTACTGGTGAATTGGGTCAGCATTTGTTGATTCCTGTCCTTATTCATTGCCGGTTAATAAAGAGGAAGTGCACATAATGTTTTACAGCTATTAAACAGAACATTTGTTAATTTTAGTACAATAATGTCTCTAAATGATTAGAGATATTCCTTCATTAAACTGTAGAAAATCCAACATTTGAAGGTCATAACAAACTGTTAGTTTCATAAGTACTTCCAGACAGATCTCTTAACTTGTACATTCCAGGCAAATAGATTAGTCTTCTGCAGTTGTTGATGCAACTGAAACTCCTACAGCATAAACAGTGAAAATTTCAATCCCAGAGGACAGTGATCATAATATTCATTGTCTTGAAAAGTGTCTGTAATCTCATTCACTTATGTCATGTAGTCTCAAGTTATGGGCTAAGCTAACTGATGTATTGTGTTGTCATGCCAGAAGAAATCACAACACACCGGTCAGATATTGATAAGAATTGTGACCCTGGCACCAAATCAGAAGGTGAGGAGGAAATGCAGAGCAAGGGAAAGGCAACACTAGGACGTACACCAAACCACCTAAGTCTGAGCACCACGTCCACTCTATCAGCAGGCAGCACAGGAAGTCAGGCACGACTCATCCAGTCCTCACATCAGCCCGAGAACTATCAGCCCACGACAGTGAAGGACCTAGGTAAGCCAACCTGCATGCAGTGCTATCTGTCAGGCAACTACAAGACCGTGTGAACATGCCTAAGTGGTAACTGTGAACATTACTGTGAGGCTCAACTCTTGCTCAGCACAGAGGTAGGTGCTCCTAGTGCCTTGGGGGCAGGATGTGTGTTGTTGAAACTTTAAACTAAAAATAAAAAACTAGTAACCCTTGCAGCTGTCACAATCCTGCAGCAATACTTGTGACAGGGTGGTCAGTGGCATGCGTGCAGGGCATTGGATTGTAACAGCATTATACTCTGTGAGATCTGAGGTTCTTTCAAACAGACAAAGTTAAGTTGGATTTGAAGTTCTCAAAGCAGTGGTTATGAAGAGTATAATCTTCTGGGATATAACGCAGTGTAGTCCATTGAAAGTCAACTGACGTTTTGGAGAATATATCACCTCCATTTTGCCGAGCAAGATACCAGCATGAAAGCAGGTGGCAAGCCTAATAATAAGCTGGACAGAAATTTTATATTATATTGGAAGCAGGAGGGAAATGTAAGAGAGGGCTTCAGTTCCCAGTGGCTCACCATGGGACAGAATGAAACGGGTTTCCTAGACCAACAAATACGTCCCTTTTCAGGGTCTCATAAACTCCTGTTCTTGTCTCCTACTGGTTCACTCGATGGTCATGTGAGAGCCCAGAAGTTTCATACTGTCCCATGGTGAGCCAGTGGGAACTGAGGCCCTCTCTTTCATTTCCTTCATGCTTCCTAAATAATCCAAAAATTCTGGACAGCCGATTACTCAGCTTGCCACCTCCTTTCAAGCTGGTATCTTGCTTGACTTATTCCACCCTGAAGATGGAGTCAGTGTTTCTCCAATATATAGGTTGACTTTCAACGGACTACATGGCGTTATATCCCAGAAGCTGGTACCCTTCAGAGAAATTTAAGATTATAGTTTTCTGGGATGTGTCACAGTTTAGTGTGGTAGATAGGTACCAGTGGTCCAGAGAATACCTCTTTCTTCCCCCCTGAAGCTGGAAGGCAGCAGATTACTTCAAAATATCATTACCTATCTATCAACCTGAATGGAGTCATGTCTCTGGACATTGTAATCTTAATATTATACTAGCATTACCACTGAAATTATGCTCCTCTGTATCATGTGATGCTCAATTACATCAGCAAGATAAAACATGTTACTAAAATTATGGCCTAGAATTTTATTTCTTAAGATTTTTCCTCTCGGTGTTAGCATTACATATTATTCTCTAAACAACATTCATGAGTTTTGTATGCCATATTCAAAATCATGTGTATGTCAGGTAAACATGAACATCATAGTTGCAAGGCTGCTGAGTAAAGGACTTTTGCTTTTATTTTCATATAGGAATAGGGATTCCTGTTATGTTTATAAATGAACATAAATACGTACAAATCAAATTAAATTTAACAGTTGCTGGGAAAACAGATTTATTAAAACTGTTACATTCCCATTATCATTAGCATCATGCTTGCTGTTTATATAGATCTATATAACCTAGAGGCTCTACTTTTCATGTACATACTGTAATGACAGAACATGGTCCCATATTTATAACATCTACCCTTTTACTCAACAAGGGACAATTATCATGCAGAACTCTGCCTCCTGAAATATCCAATGCTCTGTAGATGTGTGAGTTTTGAGGCACATCTTGCTGTCCATATGTGGCTTAGTTTGTGGGTGTACAGTGATCCCTTTTGGTGACTTAAAGGGTATTGTCTTAAGGTAGAGTACATACATGGCATTATTGTTAATGCTGAATAACATATATATACATATACAGGGCTCAACAAATCCAATCATCTGCTTATCTGTGACGGGCGAAAAATTAAAGCAGATAAGTAGAAAAGTCCTTGAATCTTTTGTATAATTCTCGTTTTCTATTTAGATTTCTCTACCAATGCCAAAAAGTCAATTTTAACAGTAAATGATATCTTTTATATATATTATACGTTGTAAGAGACAGTACTTTATATGGTTTATGTGTTATGTGATGATAGGTAGGCTGATATGCAGCGATTGCAGTAGGCACAATTTGTTTGGGGAGTAGAATTTTTGTCTGACTGTTGAAGTTAGCCTACATTTGTTGACCCTTGTACATGCATAATATATATGTAACGGGTGTTATTCATTTTAAGAATCTGTCTTCCTTTAAGTATTTTTGGTTACTGTGTATATATAACAGAAATTCAATGAATCACATGATGTGAGCAGGCAAGATGATGTGGAAGCAAGAGAGACTCATGCCGTGCAGATTCCTTCATTCTCACAAAATGTATATCACGCCAATTATAAATTCGTGGTTATCAAACATACCAAACACACTTATTCTGTGTTTCCACACAATCACCAGACCAGCTGAGGTGTTTGTCTCAGCAATATATCACATGTTTAATTCCCATAGAGAAGAAATAAGGATTGAATATTTGCTCTATCAGCACACCATAACTTTCACCTCATCATCACATCAGAAGTGTTTCTTCAGTGGTCCACAGAAGTGTACATCACAAAGCAGAAGGCAAGATATAACCCTGGGAACTGCTAAAGGACTTGCACAGTGGCATAGGCTGAATGGAAACAGAATAAGTTTGGGAGAAGGATCATTTTCTCTGTGCAAATCAGGGTGTTCCATCAGAATGGCTTCCTTCAGGCACTGTGCCATTCTACAGTAGTGGCTTTCAGTCAATGTTGCTTAATGACCCAACAATGAAAAAGAGAATATCCTGTGCATCCCAAAATTCCACCAACAGCTGCCTTGTAGACTGTTTGGAAATGTCTTGTCCATCCACCCAGATCTTGCCCCAAGTAATTCCCACTGAAAAAGTACTTCAAGGGGAAAACACTTCTGATATGACATGAAAGGTGAGGCGCAAAATAGGTGCAAACACTGATCACTTTTTCCTTCTCCATGGAAATTCTTTATGTGGTGTATTCCTCGGACAAATGCTTCAGTTAATCGGACAATTATGTGGAGATAGAGAAGGTCTATACATTATTCCACGTTCTTTTGGATTTCTATATTTAAGTAGCAAATACAAGTGTAACACACCTTCAGACATAGCTCATTGAACAGCCTATGTATATTGAAACAGGCGACAATGGATATGTTGTTAGAGAAAGTTCAGTTCAGTAAATATGGTAATATTTTTCATTTCCTGCATCCTGTTGTGTTATTATGTACAATTCTTTATTGGAGTCTGTCATAAATTAGCGGTCAAGGTTAATATTACCATAGCTACATGTTTTGGTTTTTAAGCCATCATCAGGCAAAACACATGACTACTATATTCACACACTATTGAACTGCAGTTTCATTGTGATAGTAATGCTGGATACTTGATAACTGTTACATTATAAAATACAAGATATAAACATACAATGAATTATAAACTTATTATAAAAAGAAAGTTATGGAGTAAAATATGGTTAAAAACTCTTCATGTGATATTGCACATCATGAAGTCAGTTGTTGCAATCTTGTTATATTCCCAAGGACATAATATACCATTATGTCTTTTTATAATAAGTTTATAATTCATTGCATTTTTATACCTTGTATTTTATAATGTAACAGTTATCAAGTATCCAGCATTACTATCACAATGAAACTGCAGTTCAATAGTGTGTGAATATAGTAGTCATGTGTTTTTCCTGATGATGGCTTTAAAAGCCAAAACATGTAGCTAAGGTAATATTAACCTTGACCGTTATGTTGTTGTCTTATGACGGACTCCAATAAAGAATTGTAAATATGGTAATACATATGTAGATACAAAGAACTGTATTCATAGTATTAGTCTTAGTTGTTTTCCACATGTTGCCAGAAGGTGGAAGTGAAAGTGATCTATACATCTTGCCACTGCATTATTGACACAGTTTCATAGGTCTCAATTCATAGCAATAATATCATACGGGGTCTGTGCTTCAGTTATGCATTGGCAGAGATATAATGATATTATTTAGAAGTCAAACTTGTACATTTAAATTTTATGATAAATTTGAATATTGGAATGAAATGTACTAAGAGACAACTGTCAACAAATTAAGAAAAGATTAAGTACAAGTGTGTTTTTCTGTATATTCAGCTAGCCAGTAATACTAGTGATGGTCTCTGGGAATTCCTAGAGTCTTCCTCAATATAGAAGCACTATGACAAACCAGTTGGTGTGCAGTTAATTTCTTGAGGGCAAGCATTATCCTCCACAGTGGACAAGAGTGTCTGCCATAATAAGTGCTTTAATTTTTCTGGAAAAAGGGTTGCAGTACTCACAAATCAAAATAGATTAATTTAGGCCCATTCTTTGCCTACTTCTTCAGAGATGTATATGTTCCATACTGAATGCATTCAGTATATCTATCATCATGTGACTGTTTTTTAAGAACACTGTTATTTTATATTTAGTACTGGTAAGAGTTTTATGAAACAATGGGAATTTTTGCTGTGTGCTGTTGTGTACTGCCAGAAAAACACTGGCCCTATTTATCACAGCCATATCATATTCTGAATTTCCAATGCTGGGAATTACATAAGTAAATTCATTTTCTAACTGATGGAGAAAAATGTCGATGCAGTTACTGTGTCCGCTGATATTACAGGTATGCTTTTACTTGAAGAACTACAATGGTTCCATTATTTAGTAATAACATTAAATTTAGTGTGTTGTGCTTGCTGTACTTTCTGATATGCATTGCATGAAATGCTGAATGATGCTCGAGGGACAAGTATGATCAAGAAATTCCTGTCATGTCAGCAGTGCACATTCTTGGCAGATGTTCTTACTTCTCCTTTTAATATTTCGCATCTCTAAACAATACAAATGTGATATGTACGATAAAAGAGTAATATCCTTACTTTGTAACCAGAAAAGTGTCAGATCAGAATTCAAGTTCCCAACTTAAAAGATGTGACATGTTTTTCATTTCATGCATCCTATTGTGTTATAATACACAATTTCTTTATTAAAACCATCATAACACAACTATATTATGGTCAGTGCCAAGTTTGCCTCTGATTTTAAAATAGTTGTGTTGTGACAGTTTTAATAAAGAAATCGATGTGATATGTGCTGTCTTGTCAAGGATATAGCACATCTCATGGGATGGTGATAGATGAGTTGGAAAAATAGCAGAACAAAACCGAAAAATAAAAATCAGAGAGAAACCTGCTCCATTGCATCAAAGGGGCAGACTTAAAATGAGTTTTGGTTTTTGTTGAACAGCTCAATATTTTGAGTATTTTAGTTCCCTTGGCCATAGGGTCTGCATAATTGTGAGGTCTGGTGAAGCTGCACAATTTTACATGACAGCCCTCACATTTTATTTTGATTTTGATAGAAAATATAATGCACTCTTTAATTATATTTCACATTGCTTAAGAAAAGTAGAAAGCCCTGCAGGCTGATATATCTGTCAAGGTGTTCTTCCTGTCTTTTTTCCTAATTAACTTGCCAACCAGGGAACTTAAAGTCAGTATGAAGACTTGATTCCAATTTAAATTCTATCAACTACAAAAATTTCACAGCCAGGAAATATGTATGATGGAGGCACTACATGAGAGTTCAGATAGGTTTTCAGGGTAGTGACTATGAAGATTAATGTAGCCTGGGATGTGGTGCTGTTAATTTGGTAGATAAGTATCAATGCTTCAAAGTAACCTGCTGCCTTTATCATCAGGGGAGAAGAGTCCTGCGAAATGTTGGTATGTATCTACCAAACTATATGATATTTCAATCCAGAAGAGAGTCATCTTTAATAGAAAGATCATGGTTCACAAGTTTTGTTAAGAAAATATATATTTCAAAAAGGTTATTGAATATTTAATTAAGTAAATGAAGTAGAATGATATGACAGCGCTGCAAATTAAAAATTTTCTGGGCAAAGTAATATCAGCCTCAGGGTAGATAGAGAATGCTCAATGAATTTTATATAAAACTAGTTTTTGTATGTACTAAAAATATAAATGTTTAAATAACCTCAAGTTCTTTTTTATTGAGTTTGACGAATTTAACAAAGTTTGTAATTTTGAGATTGAATTACACAGTATGAGCATGCCATGAAAATTATTGTCTCTTCTGATTCATATTTTCAAATACTGCATATGGACTAACAAAGTTTCCCAGATAAGGCTCTGCCAGGGTTAGGAATATATCCAGCCAACTTAAGTATATTTATAAGCCCAAAATTTCAATATCTGTTGCTTTATATCATATAACTCCATCCTAAGTGCAAACTATATTTATAGGTCTTTCGTTTTGTTCCTCTCTATATACTACATGTTTCGGCCCCAAACGGCCATCATCAGGTGTATACACTCACATATCTGTTATACTGCACTTATTTATAACATTTAAAATTTAAAAACATAGGTCTTCCTGATTAGCACTTATAAAATCTTCGGTTCTAATTTGAAATCCTTTAAAAATTTTTTCTCTAAATTTTAAATTTTAAAAATGTCAGGGTTACTCGCCCTATGTCTATAGTGCTACAGCGGCTTCTTCTTGTTTCTAGTATTGTATAGGTGTTATCTGTAATATACAAATATTCATATTATTAATAATGTAAGTAATGTTTTCTTATGTGTTTATACTGTTATTTGTACTTACTCTGTGTAGTCTTGTTGTGTGCGTGCCGCTGCTTATCTTTACTACGTGTGCTGTCTAATGTATTGTGTGCTGTGTTTTATGTTGGTGAGTGTAGGAGGGGATTGGGTATTGGGGAGAGGGAGATACCGTTAGTCTGTGTAGATTTCGTGTATTGTTTGATATATGGGATTGTGTGTTTCTATGTGTGTGTCATTCATGCGTAGACCTTCCTTACTTATTTTATATATATATATACATACATTATTTCTATAATGTATTCAAATATCTGCCCTTCTTTCACGTTGTTACAACTTCCATTACCTCTGACATTTTTAAAATTTAAAATTTAGAGAAAAAATTTTAAAGGATTTCAAATTAGAACCGAAGATTTTATAAGTGCTAATCAGGAAGACCTATGTTTTTAAATTTTAAATGTTATAAATAAGTGCAGTGTAACAGATACGTGAGTGTATACACCTGATGATGGCCGTTTGGGGCCGAAACATGTAGTGTATAGAGAGGAACAAAATGAAAGACCTATAAATATAGTTTGCACTTAGGACGGAGTTATATCATATATCGTATAAAGTGCAACAGGAAGCTTAAATATAATATCTGTTGCTTATATAGTGAAATCTCCATTTACAGTTTCTTTGGAAAGCAGTGGATTTGAACATTAAGCCAAGAGGAAATTTAACACTTGGGTTACGGACTTTGGATTATTGAAATTGAACGTTGAATCAGAGTAACACCAAAACTGAGGAACATTAAATGGAGGTTCCACTATAATTCTATTTAAGTCTAATTATCACATTTTCTTTCCGGATTTCATTTATCATATTCTGAAGATGGGTTGGTGATATTAATATGTGAGGTTTGACGTTGTCACAGCAGTAACTAAGACTATTACTGCCTTCTGGGATGTGACACAAATTAGTCTTGTAGAAATGTACCAACATGTTGAAGGCATCTGCTATCTCCATCTTCAGAAAAAAGGAGTCAGTCATCCCTAAGACAAAGGCTGTAGGTCCCTCCAAAACAGCACCTTTTCACCAAACTACATGCTCTTACATGTCAGTAATCTTCACATTAACCTGTTTATAAAATAATGCATTTGAGTAATTAAGATTCAAACATACTGAATTTTTAAAATGGATCACAGCAAAAAATTGAGATACCATGATTTGCCTATCTTCATAAAATCTTCAGGTTTCAAAAGGTTTGTGGTGGTCTGTAATTTCTGGAAGAGTCTTAGATTTCTTCTCTTCACCTTTAGAAGATAATTATAATAACAACAATAAAATTGTGTTTTTAAGGTTCCATGTATTCTGTAGCCGATCAGCTACCAACACGCTAATTGACCAAAGACCCAACACCAATATTTGATACGCCTGAATATTTACTTGAGGATGCACAATTTGTGTATTTCCACAAAATTACTAGATCCTCTGTTATTAAAGAGAGAAAAATGCAGAAAATAGTTTTCAGTGCTTCCAATCTTGATTTGCAATTACTATGTATAATGTTGGTAATAGATTCAGAGAAAAGGTTGAGAAATTACAGATAATCTCATGTCAGGAAATTAAAGAGCAGGATAATGCATGTTTAGGGTTTGCGAAGAGCTAGATAGCTCAGTTGATACATTGACTATTCTATGAGCTAAACAACCAAGGAATCAGGATTTGATTCCAAATAGGACCAAGAGATATTTCTCTTCTCCACAGCATCCAGACCAGCTCTTGACCCCACCCAGCCTCCTAGTCAAATGGTATCAAGGGCTCTTTCCCCAGAAGTAAAGCATCTGATGCATGAAGCTATACCTCCCCTCCTCCACATGTCTTCATACCAAGGTGCTTAATTAATCAAATGGATTTTATCTTCTTTTGTTGTTAGGATTTGCAGATGCTATATAATACTTGTTTAATACAGAATACATAAGGATAATAGGATAATCTTAAGTAAAAGGTTTATTTTTTGAAGAGATGATTGTAGTTTTGCTTAAGGAATGACTGTTGCCAAATGTACAGTACATGTGTGATTAAGCAGTGTTTCTCTTTCTTGCAAGCGGTGTCATTATTTGTAATATTTTGTGGCTAACAGTGAATGCTGTGCTTGTGAACAGCAATAACAGGGCAAAATAAAGTTCAGAATAACATTTAAAGTGGACTGTATTTGAGAAATTTGTCCTACTAGTCAATGAATTTTATTTTAATTTTTATGTCCCTCTCTGAAAACCTGAGGATTAAAATATATTAACTATAATTTTACACATTGTTTTGTATGTGTATGAAACTCTGAGGAATGGATACAAATTGAGGGTATCTGAGTACAAAGCACTGTGGAGGTTTCTTGGCCCTATGACAGTGAAGTACCAGAATGAAATAAATTATGTAATAAGAAGCTTCATACTTTTCAGCATGATTAAACTAAGCATAATGAGATATGTGACACATGTTGAATACAAGCACTAAAATCCTCTTGAGCAATCAGCCTCATCATGTTTTGGAAACTTACTTCCCCCCCTTCATCAGGGTAACAGACATCAACTGTGATATGATTAACAGAGAACACGTAGTGAGACTAATGTTCTTAGCTAAACCATGAGATGCCTTATCACCTGAGAAGATTTCACTGCAACTGAATTCAGTTTCTAGTCAATCATTCTGCAGATTTATATCCCCCTTGCTCTGTTTGTAAGATTCTTAATTTAGACAGATATTAATCATGAAGAGACCTACAGAGGTGGGGCATTTTCTATGGTCATTGTTCACTTTTTGTGTTTTAATACTACAAATTTCTTAAATTACATATACAAAGGATGAAAAGGTAAAGTTATCCCCGAGATTAATTAACTAAGCACTGTTTCATGATGACATATAAGGGAATAGAGGTACAGCTCTGCCATTTCTAACCTCAGCAGTAGATGGAGGTGAGTGGTCAGCTTCATACCCTTGCCCCTTTACCCAGGGAAAACAGCCCCTATACCAAGTGTATAGGAGTCTGAGTGGGCCCTGGAGTCAGTCTGGACGTTATGAAGAAGATAAGAATCCCTTGCACCTATCAGGAACTGAACCCCGACTCCTCAGTCATCCAGCCCGTAGTCCAGTGGCTATACCAACTGACCTATTCTGGCTCCTGTACAGAGGATAAAGCCCAAAGAAAATTCCATAACAATTACAATACACCACTCTCAAAAACTAGTATAAGAGTAAAACAAACTAACGATTGTGATTATATTAACCAAAAACAAATGTTTTTACAAAGATGGTTAAATTAAATAATAAGTAGGAACATTACAGTCTCATGGGATGTGACACGTTGCAGTGTGGTAGATATATAACAGTGATTAGGAGGAGCATATCACCTCCATCCCTGATGACAGGGGCAGCAGGTTCCTTTGAACTGTGACACCTACGAGTATCTATGACACTGTATGGCATCACAACCCAAATGGCCATAATATTCACATTCTCTGCCATGGGAATCTAAAATTTCACAGACTGCTTAAAAAATTGCCATACCCAAAAATTTCATAAGAATGTGAACAATTCGGACATAATCGAAGCAGAGAATTATGAATTGTAAATGGCGTTAGGTAATAATCAAAGTCTACTTTGTCCACCTAGTTTGTATTTTTATAGCTGAACTTCATAATTTTGTCAATATGTAAGATAAAATTGTGGATAATACAGGATAACAAATTGTGAGTCAGTAGACACAACATTACTGTCTTCGCCTGCTCAGACACTGGAGTCATGGATTCGAAGCCCACTCAAGGCATGGATGTCTATGTGTGTTTATTCTATGCTTGTGTTGTCCTGTGTAAGTAGCTGCCTTGTGATGGGTTGATCGCCCATCCAAGGAGTCCTACTGACTGTCCTAAGATTAAGAAAGTTAAGTGAAACATAGCGTTTCATGGATGCCCTATGCTCCAAAGTGGGAGCAACAGGGAAAAGAGAGAGAGCGAGATACACACACACACACATTAGTGACCTGTGTAAGGAAGTGTTCCTTCGTTTACATACAAGAAATTGAAGACCATAGAAAACCTCAGTCATGGTAGCCAGCATGGGGGATTGATTGATTGATTGATTGACTGACTGACTGACTGACTGACTGACTGACTAATTGATGGTGAGCCCTGCATGAGATAAGAGAGGTGACTGATAACTCTTTGCTGTTTGTTAATGGCCTATTTAAACGGACTGCGTATAGATCATAAAAATTTCATTGACTTTCTCTTCATGCAGCAAACATTACAGAAATCTCCACCTTGATACATGTCAGTTTTGTAAAATGTATTCTGTGAGATTTGAGGTCCTCATGAATTGAATGTAAAAGATTGGAGTATTGTGGAATGAGACACCCATCTACATGGCATCGCATCCCAGAACTGTAATCTTAATATTTATTCTCTTATTACAATACCTAGAAAGGATATACTTATGTGAAAGTGTTTTCTTAAAAGTCCCTTCACTAGGCTAAAGTAGATCAGATGTAGCATATTATTGGTACAAAGAAACAGACATGCAAACTCCAGTTTGAAATAAACAACAAAAATTATGCCAGTAGTTGTGTGGTACTCTAAAGTAGTAATGACTAATTTTATCAAATTGACCTCACAGAGTGGGTGGTCTTTCTCTTTGCCTAAAGACATGGCCGGCCCCCATATTATTTAAAATATGTATTCATGCAATGGACTATGTAAGGGGTTCTCAAATTTCATGATACTGCAACTGCTAAAATAATGCATAATTTATGCAACCCCTCCCGTCTCTATTGGTCAGTGAAAAGTGTAGTTCTGCACACTGTTGCAGGTCCCTATCAGGCTATACAGTGACAGCAGGAACCTAAATAGCTATACAGCCTCTCTACACTTACAGTAAGCTTCAAAATGTTCTTGCGCAGCCATAAAAAGTGCAGTTTTGCACATTGTTGCATGTCCCCATCAGGTTGTATGCTGACAACAAAACTTAAATGGTCTTACAGCCTCTCTGCACATGTACATTCAGCTATAAAATGTTCCTGTACAGTTACGAAAAAAAGTGCACATATTTTGCCAGGTTCAGTTACATTTTCTGAAAGCATTTATATTTAATCTTACTGACTTGCCAAAACTTTATTGGGAAACAACTGTGTTTTAGATAATTTTTTAGAACTTGGCAGTTCCTCTTATAGTAGGTGGCGACCCCAGAGAAACCTTGGGTTATATCAAAAGTAAGTATTCTAATGATCAAGTATTTCTGCACTGAACAGGTAAGATTTAAAATGTATTTAAGATTTTGTGAATAATGAAAGATAATACTGGTTTATAAGTTCCTAATAAAATTATAATGCATACAACACTTACAGGAACCCAGCTTTTCATAAACTGTTATACAATAAGGTAAAAATAATAACTACCTATGTAATCTGCTAATATTTACTGGCACATCAATTATATTTTGTGACTGCTGTACAGGTTTTATTTGTTACCATAATCATCATCGCATCATCTTCATCATAAACTTTGTCATATTATTTGAATTATTCGTGTATGTATTTAGTTGCCTGTTGTATATAAAGTTTATTTCTTATATATGTACATATAGTATAATAATGAAAAGTCCCCAGAAAGAGAAACACTGCCAGATGACCAGTCTGTCAGTAAACAAAACGTTTTCCCTGTTGGTTCAATAATTGAATCTTAAATCCATTAGTTATTAACCTGTTCATGTATACAAAATAATACTTAAACCAACTGTAATGAAGATAAACTTGTAATGAGATAAATGCAGAAATGTATGTAGAAGAACAGGTTTTAGATAAGAATTTAGTTGAAGAGTGCTGGCACAATGTAAACACAAGAATCTTCCAATAAAATGGTTACTGTTGTGTTTGATCTCATCATTTTAAGCAAAGCAAAGGATAATGAGTTTTATTACATTAATATCACCAAGCACTAACAAAAAGGCTCGTCATTACTGTCAAGTTATCCTTTCTGCGTTGAGGTATGTTCATGCATTCCAAACTTGAAGGCACTTGGTTCTGCCAAAAATTTGGTTAGGTTAGTGTAGTTTTCAATTTGGAGTGGTGACATAAAGGTATTGGGAAGAGTAAGATGAACATGGAGGTACTATACTGTTCACCATGAAAACATCTGCTATATATCATGTGGGATATTGAATTAATATATTTGTTCAGTTATATACTTATACATTTATTTATTTATTAAATGATGGTGTTTTATTAGAATTGGCACAGCCACTTTAAGAATGGCAGTGTAGCGAGGCAATTTATTTCTTCAGAATGAACATTATCATCAGTGCTTCAAACAAAGTCATATCTTTCTCTCTCAGTCACATTTTCAAAATATTACTAAACACCTAGCATACCTCAGAGAATCACAGATATGATAATTGGACAGTAGACCATTATAATTTGAGGCCTTGGTATTGTGATGCTTTTTGCATGGTAAATCACTGCACAAGGCTTTTCCCCATCCTACTGCTTGCATAACTGATCCACAGCATTTGCAAAAAGCTTTATGTCTATGTCTGTTGGTTTTCATACATTCCAAACACATCAAAAGATATGTTGTCTGTTTTTATCATTGATGTCACTGTATGTTGTGCTATAAAGTGGTGAAGAATAATATTCAAAATTATCCATGAACAAATACACTGAAGTGTAAATACACAAAACGCTAACTGGTTGACTTTCTCTGGTTGTAGGGTCGCCAGTGTGGAAACCAAGAGACATGGTAGGCCTAGGCGAAGCAACCACTCTTCCCCGCAAGGGCAAATCCTCCTCAACATCCTCTTGTTCCGAAACCACAACCACTAGGGACCGTGAGCGTTGTTTAGTGTACGACTTTCCTATTGTGAGAAAGACAGAAGGCTCCACCAGCACACATGAAACTTCCTCATCCTCATCAACTAGCACGCAGCAGCCATGAAGAAGTGCTCTACTTTAAATGTAGGTAACTAGGCAACAAATATTTAGGACACTACAATTAACAGATTTATGGAAAAGCCTTGAAAATTCATCATGCATTTTCTTGTTATAACAACTATTTCTTTTGAACTGTGCAGTCTGGCATTTAAAGGAGATGCAGTGTCATGTAGTTTGAAATAAGACTTGCTCTCTCCATCTTCAAGGCAAAACAGTGAAACACTCTACTACTCTGACGATGGAAACAGCAGGTTCCTCACAAACATCGGTATCTGTCTACCACAGTCAAATATGTCCCAGAAGACAACGAGCTGCATAGTCACTGCTACATGAACCTAATATGTAGCATGTTAATTCCTCCATGTTGCATACACAGTGCTCCCTGGAGCTGGTAGCCAAAAAAACTTCTTGTCCTCATCGAAGGGGCAGCTCATATCTGTGCTGTCCTCAGAATAGCCTTTAACTAAGTCTCCTTGAGTCTTCATCTTATACTTTGATTTGTAGTTTTATAATTTCATACAGGGATAGCTTAGTCGGTATAGCAACTGGCTACAGGCTGGACAGTTGAGGGGTAGGAGTTCAAGACCCAGTAGGGTTCGGAATTTTCTCTTCACATCACCCAGACCAGTTCTGGGGTCCACCCAGCCTCCTATCCAATGGGTACCAGGGCTCTTTCCCCTGTGGTAAAGCGGCCGGAGCGCGAAGCTGATCATTCACTTCCAGCTAGTGCCAAAGTCAAGAAAATATGGATCTCTACATCCACTTCCCCATACGCCTTCATGGCATAGTGCTTAATTAGTTAAGCACAGGGACAACTTTACCTTTACCCATTACCTGTCTTAACCAGTTACATCTGTGAGACCTATCTGCCTGTTTCTACATGCCGTACTCTCTTTTACTCAACAGGTAGCTCTCATTATACAAGCTTTCATTGTTCACGTTTTCGTTTACCTGTTGTTTTATTTCTGTGTCAAGAGGAGAATGACTGTGTGAACCACAGCCATGGTCAAAGCTGCTGCACATGCAGTGAGTTGTGCAGACCGTTTCTCTAACCTGCCTCGTCACTTTTACTCCACCATATCATGTTGTGGTCCTTCTTCACCGTGCTCAGTGTTTGTTCACTGTTCTTCCTGTTTTGCAGTTTTCATGAATGCAACCCCCATGTATAATGAAATTCACCTATATTACCATCATTAGATTCTCAAGCATATCAGTATTTGCTTCTTTATCTAATCATGCATGTCTACTCAAGATCATTAAAATCCTCATTCTTTTGTTTCTAACCTTCATTGTATGGTTCAGCCAGTATTTTGTATAATTTCAAGTATACATCCTGAACATTGATGAAAGTTTCTGTAAATCATACCATTAATACAACTGTTTACATCTTTATCTTCCAAATCTCTCCTGCTATTTTGGTCTATTATATTAGATTTCTCATATTTATCGTGCAGCACAATTTCAATGATATAAGTTTTGTTGCTTTTATGGTGGTGTCTGTTCAAGTTGCTGTCTTCTGGTGGATTGTTATACCATGTAATCTTGCTGGTGAGTAGCAAACTTTTTGAGGAACACGCTGCTTTCATCTTCAAATTTCAAGTCTGTAGGGAGAAAAATTGGCTCAGCTGTAAAGGCAGCTTGCAAGGAAGGTTGTCACCCAGACCCAAGGGATGGGTAAGGAAGAGAAAACAAAACCAGGCCAGTGGGAAAATTGGGTAAAAGAACGGCCCTTTTAAGCAGCATAGTGATTTTTTTATTAAGGCTTGAAATGGAATAGTGAATAAAAATGGCTCTTTCTGTGATGCAATATTGTTTTCAAGAAGAAATATGGATTGCAAGAAAAGGTACCTAAAAACTGTAAGTGCCCTTGAAGCAACCTTGGCTCAGTCAAACTACTACAGAGTGAACATATCGCGCAATGAAGGAATTGTAACAACCTTTTCCTATCAGAAAAATGGGCTAATAATACATTGGCAACTGACAATTTAACATGCAAACTGGTCATTTAAAATTCTGGCAACACAGCCCTGTTGAAAGCCATATTAGTTTTATTTTGACATGAGCTGAGTTTATGCTGTGTCATACTGAAGAGCCTGAACTGCAGCACAGTGGCTTGTAATCAATCAGCAGGATTATCGCTCGTTGAATTTCTGTCTCAATTGCAGGAAACAGTAAGCATGCCAAGTGCCAAGGTGTATCCAGAATGGTTATGAATGTGTGAGTTCAAGAATGAGCACCTCCCCACATGATGCAGTGTGTTTAGTGAAAATAAGTGGATAAAGAGCATACAACAAAATTAATTTTGGTTTCATTATTACAGTAATGATACAAATTCAGGAGTTTCTGTTTTTAAGATTGTAGTGCCTAAGATTGATCTCAAATGGAACAGAAGATATGTAAGTGTATGTTGATTTGTGGCACCTGATTTCCCTGTGAACTGAATGAAGTTCAGGTAACCATTTGTTTTAAAGAACTGCTCAATTAGTAGACCATTCTAGCATGCTATCAGACTGCAAGCATCAGAGCAAATTACCAGAAGAGCGTCTTCCTCAATACTGTTAAGGTAAATAAATGTAGAGCTATATCCCTGTAACAGGCTGTGGAGGCCCTAAAGGTTGTGAGATGTCAAGGCTTCCACATTTTCTAGACAATCGGCTCACAGATGGTGGTGAGGTTAACAGCCTTACACTCCAGCCGCCTTTTACCCCCCTCCCCCCGAAGATTCCTGGTACTAATTTCTGTTAGAGGTTGAGTAGACCCGACGGCCATAATGTGACTGGAAGGATTAGGTCAACTTAAAAAATCCGATGACCTCAATGGGAATCAAGCCCGTGACCTTCCATTTAATTAAAGGTATATTTCAGATCAATACTGGGCATTATCTAATTGTAATCACTTAATTCTTTTGATTCTGCAATTCATTTTTACCATAATTTCATTAAGCACGAAAGGTGTATTTGTGATGTCGAAGGCAAGAGGGTTGGTTAGAAGGAAAGTTTAATACAACTGAGTATATCATGCAGGGATGTATTCGTCATGCCTCACTCTGTCAGCAGGGGCAATGAGGCGCCTTATTTAAAACAAAACATCTCATAATGCAGTAACACTGAAAATAACATGCAAACTTATATAATTTGCTAAGAAGAAATATTTCATTTCAAACTTCCCTTTTCCTTTCCTAAAAGGAAACACATTTATTTAACAACAAAGTTGTATGTGTAGGAATATAAGTGCACAAGAAGTGCTGTGTGTGTGTGTGTGTGTGTGAGAGAGAGAGATGCTTGATATCTTCACAGAAAACAAACCGTATGTAAGTTAGGCACAGACTACAGCTGTCTGTAAAACTTGCATTCTGATCAGCCCTCAGATATATCTTGGAAGAGGCAAGTTAGCTACACACTAAATGAAAGAGTACTGTCCAAAATGGAAATATGTTGCTTACAGAACAGTATGTTCAAAAGGCGATACATTATTCAAATTACAAGTTATGTATTGTTAATGTTGTTAAAGTCCTGAGTAATTGTGATAAGTTGAAACTGCTGTTTAAGAAATGTCTGTCTCATATAAACATCACTGGTTGATGGATAAGAAGATATCTTTGTTAATTATTAAAAGTTGGGGACGATGATATTATGAAAATGGAAATGGCAATATGAAAGATTGTGCAGTTACGACCTACAAGTCTGTGTGAAGTGGTTAAAATAGCTCAAACGTGGAATGTATTTTTGTGGTTTAGTAATATAAAATACATTACATCAGCTTTACTAAAGTATATCAAATGTTAAAATCCCATTACCACATGTTACCTTCGATACTCCCATTCATCATTTGTACATATATATCATATACTATCTGTCATAGTAACATCATGTCATGTGTGAGTGGTAAGGTTCTAATAGTATATTTAAAATTATTGAATGAGCTTCAAACTGAGGAATCTTGTTCCTCTAGTAGTTGCAGAAATTACTGACATAGTACTCTTACCCTTAAGATATTTTGTCAATTTGTAACTCAATTACAACACCATGCATTAATACCATCATCACAAAAACTCATGCATCAAATCAAATATAAACTTGGTTTCATTTTCTGTCAATGCAACTGAAGAAACTTTTTTCCTAGGTAACTCTAAAATCTCGACATAACACTACGCTATACTGAAGAGTTGCCATCATAATTCTTCTGCCAATGAATGCACTCTTGTTCAATAACAGCCACATATACAATCTTGATTCTATTATATTCAGAGTTTTCCTTAATGTTCAGGTTTTTTTTAACACAAAATGAGCTCATCGTCTTCGCTCTAATATACTAAGTAATGAAGTTTCCAGTGTTCACTGACTGTGAAAGCTCTGCTCAGATAATTCATATTAACATAACTGTTTGCATATCAGCTGTTGAAGTAACCTGTATTGAGTAATTAATGATTTAGAATGTGAATTCTTAATCTGTACTATGTTAGTGTGTCAGCATAGTTTTCCTGTCAATACCCACTTCACATTACATGCAATCTCTCATGTCAGTCTAATGATACATTGCAATGCTTCTTATCTATATTAATTATTAGTATATGGGCAATAATATTTCAAACTGAATTTGTAGGAAAGGGACTTCAATACAATAAGAATAACACCATTTGGTTTTATGTAAAGAAGATAAAGAAAATGATGTCTTCATTGGAGACCCTGGATTTGAGCAAGTTCTTGTGTAAGAAGTTGAGTTTTCCTATAGTACAGATTTTTGTGAGTATATATTAACAAAGTGACAATGTCATATTTGTGATCCATGAACATATTTAAATATCATTTACTTAGTCATCATGTTTGTCACCTTCAAGAAACTATAAATGTCTGAAATGCCCAGTTTTATCATAAGAAATAGAAAAATGTAATCAGGTTGAGTACGGACAGGGTATTGAGAAATCTTGCTCAGATTCAGCATATGGCTTGAAAATATTGCCTTGTTTTGTCACAATGTATATAATTAAGGTTATATGTAAGATATAATTTCTATTAAGTATGTACACGGGTACAGATATACATACTTTGAAGCAGAAGATCTGATATCAGATAGATAACATAATTTAATATATGACTTGAGCTTTAGGGAATATGCCATGCAGAGTGTTGGTTTTCAGATTTTTTGGGAAACAATGCAGTTGTCCATCTTCAGGATCAATATCTGCATGAGGGTTGTCAATGTTGTTATATAGATCTTGCAGTGGACAATAAGTCACAGGTGAAATGAATGGACAAAAGAGAGGAGTGGGGTTCTACCCAACTGGGGGATCCTCTGTTTCATCCAATTCTGATTTCACCTCCAACTCACTACCCACTGCAAGATCTAGACAGGACATTAACCCTGGAGTTAGCAATAGCAATGTTTGCTGAAATGTAGAGAAACCTCCGCCATTCTACATGGGGTATTCCTAAAAGCCAAAGTCATATAACAAACTTCAGGACAAGAAATACTGTGCATTGTCTACAACAAATGTATATGTTACATGAAATACACTAAAAAAACGTATTTCATATAGGGCATTTTCATAATGGATTGCTTATCTTTAAGCCTAAGTGATAGGTAGGGATGAAAATTTTACCAGTTATTTCATGATTATAACTGGTGTCTTGTCTGAAACTCTTAATGTTTATCATATCTAAGTAGCTGAGTTAATTGTAATATGCACAAGATGTTGCATTATTTAATCTATCTTATAAAAATGAAGCTTAAAGATTTCTGAACACAGTTCAAATATTTTCCTTTGCCTAATCAGCAAATACTCACATCAGTGATGCATGCATACAAGTAAGCTATGAATAATAGTATAAATAAACTGATTTTACTTTATAAATTTTGTCACCATGGAAGCCAGGCTAGCTCAGCGGTAATGTTACTAGGTTACAGACTAGATGACTAGGTAATCGGGGTTCAATTCCCAGAAGGAACAAAAGATTTTTCTTTTCTCCAGTGTCCAGACTGGCTCTGGAGCCCAAGATGCCTCCTGTCCAGTGCATACTGGGGGAATTTTCCTAGGGCAATGCAGCCAGGGTGTGAAGCTGACCACTAGCCTCTAGTACTAAGGTTAAGAATATATGGGTTATTCAACAATTATCCTACGATTTGACACCATATAGCTTAGATATTAACAACACTACAGGACAACCCACAATTCCATACTGTCTGAATTACGAGGTTGTGGTTTTTGCCACAGCATTAAGTGTTCATGTGATGTATACATTTGCACTTACAACTGGAAAACAATTATGAATTATGTTTGCTCTGGTGTTCTGTTTTCTTTCTTATGATATAGAATATTTGCATCATGCAAGTACAGAATACTGCATATATATATATGAAAACTCTACAAACTAGAGCGAAGATAATAGGCTGGATTTAGATGTAACTTTCATCATACTGTAGGGGGCACTGTGGTGTATTGTCACATGTGAACGTTTCTGTACTTTTAAATTGAATAGATTTCCTAAACTCCATACATGTAGTCAATTGCAAAGCATGTTCATGTCATTCCATTAGCTGAAAAAGTGGTTTCCTTAGTAACTTATAAAGTTTTAGAATCAGAATCATTATATTAAATTAATCCTCATTATCATAATCATTATAATTACACCTTAAGGAAGTTACTTTGCCTAAAATATATCAGGGAACTTTATTCAAGCCATCAGTGATACCCATGCCATAGCTCTGACAGTTAGTCGTGGGCTTCTCATGGCAGCCCAGGTCAGTTCATGTCTGATTTGCAGTAGACAAAGTGGCAATGCAGTAGGTTTTCTCAGAACACATCAGTTTCCCCTGCCAATTCTCATTCCATTAAATGCTCTGTTTCCATCATCCATGGCTGATAAATGGGTCATTCATGGCTAGACTATTAGAGGACTCAGTCTCACCCCTCCTAAGAATAAAAAACCCTAATGCTATCAGACCAGTTCATTTATATGCCCTTCACACATTACATTTCAGTGTGTTAGGCATGGAAAGGGACATTTTATTTTATTCTGCTACCGTTACTAGTAATGGAGCTGGGCAATAGTAAGATGCCAAAAAACAATCATCCACTTCTTTCTGGTGACCAAAATGTTTGGATACCATTTTTTCAAGTTTCCCATCCCTAGCTACTACTATTACTCTTGCTAATACCATCACCAGCATCAATTGCACATTGTTAATTTTCATTAAGACTTACGTTTTTAAATTGAAAATACTGACAGTTAAACAAATGTAAGCTACAACATTTCACTATTAAAATTAATTGTTGGCATTCATTCAAGCTGGTAATTCTGAATTTCCATTTTCTGACAATGTAAGACAAATACAATCTGCTCTCCATAGGGACATATGATTATGCCTCAAATCCAGACATATTTTGGAGAGAAATTTTACATATTTTACTGTCCATGATACTGTTGTCTACTACTCAGAATATTAAAAGGTGACTGATCACACAAATATGTAACAAAGACAGATGTGGAGTTCCTGTATTTTTAAATAGTGTGAGCAGTTGACAAATAAATTATATGGAACTAGACTCTTAATGGCCTAAACTGACAGAAAATTTACTTGAATTACTCATTTTTACACACTTACACTTCCTCCATTACTATATGTGTTAACATTTATCTCTCTGCATGCAATTTAAATTCACTGTATTGTGGTGCCTCAAGACCAGTTAATTCAAATGCCCTTAACACATTAAGTTCCAGCATGTTTCATTTTATTACACTCCCCAGCAATGTGCTTGTCAAATGGTTAATTTCAGTGCATCAAATTTGTGTTGTTACCAACGTATTTGTTGTTCAGGATACTCGAAATAAACAACATTTTGCTATGAAAAATTACATGGACATCACTGTAACAACTAGCTACATTCTAACAAATGTATACATACTATCTTTTTGTTACTAACAAAGAAACACTTACAGATACTTGCAACTGTATCAAACCATCATGTTAAGAAAAATGTAATGGGTGGCCGCTGTTAAGAAAATCCTGAATAAGTTAGAAAATTCAGCACTATAACACTGATATGAAACAGATAGATATGCAAACACACAAACTGCTTAGTCATCTCTTAGGTAGCCATTTCTTTGCACAAGGTACATATTTCAGTGTAACTTGAGAGACAGCAGTCTGCCATGTCTTTCTGTCATAAATTAGAGAATGTGATTTCCAAGAACATAAATATACAAAATGGGTTAACTGTTAAATACAAACAATAATATATAATCCTAGGCATATCACACGTCTTACTATGTGTAACACTCTATATTTTTGAGACTGTGGGTTCAAATATCAGTCCACACTCCAGCTACCGACTATCCTGAGGTATTGTGTGGTCTTCCTCAGTTCCACCAGGCAAATGCCATAATGGGATATCAAATCATGGCATGACCCATTTTAGGCTACTGAGTCAGAGTTACTGACAGTTAATAAAGAATAAATAAGTTGATAAGAAACATGTCTTACGCACTTGTAATAACAGTACAAGGAGTCACTCAAATATAGGGGTCCCATTAATATTATATGGGGTTGGGTCCCACACTTTGTATTTGTATTCAATGTTACTTTAGTATACCGAATTAATATTTAATATTCTACAACTTTAGTTCAGACCTATGTACCTGCAGAACTTATAGGTAACAGAAATAAGTAATAAGGGAAATCACACTGGTTTGCTCTTAATCTGGTCTCTGTACCATTCAAAGACAGCATATCTGAACAATCAAGAAATTAATGTACATCAAACATACACTCTCATATGCTTTAAAAGTATGTGACAATGGCATATCTAAAGACAAGGACTAGTTTTGTTGACTGGACCCAACTTCGTAAGGATTTTACCTAAGAACAGAGAAAGAGCCCAGTTTCCAAAACGTTTTTAAACGATAATAAAAAAAGACAATGGATATGACCTAAAAGTCAATAATTGTATATATTCCCACATTTGTAACATTACAATACACATGTAAGGAAAGCTACACACACTTCACTCAATGTGTGGTTGTAATTTCATTAACATCTGATCAGTAGTGTTATAACCTGGTCCATAATTCAGATACTTTTCAGTATGGAAGAGATATGCATAAAAAGATTTGGTATGAAAGCATAAAATAAAGAGATGACTTGGAAGACCAAGCTGTAGGTTAGAGGATAATATTAAAATGGATCTTAAAAATGAGATAGGACATGTCCTGGATTAACCTGGCTCAGAATAAGGACCACAAAACAGGTTGGTGTAGTGATAATGCTCTTAAGATTTTAATTCATGAGGTGCTCAGTTCAAATCTCAGCCAGAACACCAACTATCATGAGGTTTATATGGTTTTCCTCAGTCTCTCCAGGCAAATGCTGGGCTTGTACCTCAGTTAAGTCATGACTGCTTACTTCCATGTCATTTTCAATTAATTTTCACTATCATCCAACCATCTGATGTTACATAGTTCAAGATACNAAGAACACCAGTGAGGCAATGAACCTTTAGGCTGTATAAAATTCCGAGAATTTCTTCATTAGCTTCCTAAGAAGGACTCTGCTCGATGTAGTTAGTTTCAGTATGTGCAGTGTAGGGGACACTGCCCTTCTTACACATGTGGCAAG
Source organism: Cryptotermes secundus (assembly GCF_002891405.2). NCBI lineage: Eukaryota > Metazoa > Arthropoda > Insecta > Blattodea > Kalotermitidae > Cryptotermes > Cryptotermes secundus. The sequence continues at coordinate 790,038 of NW_019724759.1, read as the reverse complement.
CAGCCCCATGCCCCATATTATTATTATTATTGTTATTATTTTATTATAACTAGATCCTAACCACACCTCAGGACACTTCACATTCTGAAAGATAAACACAATTGTTTCAGAGCCATAACTCCCCTTTTTCAGTTTCCTCCTGAGTATGTTCATAGTACAATACTTCAGTTCTACTTACATCTGTTATGAATGTGGACTGTACAAAAGAAATATATTATTTAAGATTTTAAATTTCCAGATATTTGTAGTTATGAGTATTATCAAATAAGGAAACAGATGCCTTGTACATAGTGTATGTGAAGCTTTAAAATAAACTGAATCATCATATTACAATCATCATCTTATTTCTGCAGTGTTGTATGCTTTCCTATCCCTAGCAGTCTGACACCTTATTGTAAGTTTAAGGTCTTTCATTCTGGTCCGTCACACTAACAAATTAACAATCAAGTTCCTTCCGTCAAATGTGACACTTTTATAAGTGGTGAGCCGTAACATGTAAGGCAGGTGGTGACGAGGTGGAAAACTTATAAAAGTGTCACATTTGACGGAAGGAACTTGATTGTTAACCTTATTGTAACTTTATTGGAGTCACCAGAATTTAGATAAATTTTGGAACACTTGAAAAATGCACAGAAAATAAATTGTTTGTTTGTTAGATGAGTTTGTTAATGAGAATTACAGGTTCTCTGCACAATTTACATCAAAAAATGAATACAAGGTTACTCAGATCTGTCCATTTACAGTAGAGAATTGCTGAATTTATAAAATTACAAAGGGTAAAATACTGTTGTTCACAGAAACGAATTATGAAGAAAGTTTTCTAAAAATATTTGGTTTTCCTACAAATTCCATATTCATCCATAATAGTACATTACTAAGCAAACAATATATTTTCTAAGTTACCAAATATCAGGTGAACTAGGTTACCTAGTGAACATGGGCACAATATCAATGGCCCAAACTTTATTGAGGATTTGAAAATGTGGCACAGTTCAGATATTTGGGAACAACGATAACAGATTGAAACCTGATTCAGGAGGAAATTAAGAGGCGACTGAACTCGGGCAATGCTTGCTACCTTTCAGTCCAGAACATTTTGTCATCTCGTCTGCTGCTCAAAAACGTAAAATACAAAACTATAATTTTCCCTGTGGTTCTGGATGGGTGTGAAACTTGGTCTCTGACATTAAGGGAGGAACATAGACTGAGGGTGTTTGAGAACAGGGTGCTGAGGAGAATATTTTGACCGAAGAGAGATGAAGTGACAGGAGGTTGGAGACAATTGCATAATGAGGAGCTTCATAACTTGTACTCTTCTCCAAGAATAATTAGAATGATCAAGTTAAGGAGGATGAGGTGGGCAGGTCATGTAGCACGAATGGGGGAGACAAGGAATGCGTGTAGGATATTGGTGGGAAAGCCAGAAGGAGAGAGACCACAGGGAAGACCAAGGTGTAGGTGGGTGGACAATATTAGAATGGATCTTAGAGAGATAGGATGGGATGGATTGGATAGATCTGGCTCAGGATAGGGACCAGTGGAGGGCTCTTGTGAACACGGTAATGAACCTTCGGGTTCGATAAAATGCTGGAAAATTCTTGAGTAGCTGCAGAATTGGCGGCTCCTCCAGAAGGGCTCAGCTCCATGAGTAAGTAAGGTTCATAATTATCTGATTGTTGATCTGGGATGCTGCTGGATACTAAAAGTGATATAAAAGTTCAGAGATGGGGATTGGGTCTATCAATTGGGCCCAGCTGACTAACCTTCGTACACTGACAATGCAAACAGATTGCAGTATCTGAAAAGCTGTTTTAAATAAAAACAGGATGATGGATAGTGCCCAAAAAGCCAATGCTTGTACTGGATGCTCGATGACCTTTCTTTGTGACAGGCATAACATGGCATGGAAAAAAGAAAGTCAGTTTGAAAACTGAGATCAGTTTGGTGTCCAGTTAAAGCCCGAATCAATAAAATCAGATCAGGTGGCCTGACTATCAATAAATTAATATGTTCTTACAGCGGTGAGTGGGAAGCAGGATAGCTCATACAGTAGAGCAGTGAAACAGGCTCGATGACAAGAATCAGGGTTCAAGAATCAGCTCCAGGACCCACCAAGCCCCCTCTTCTGTGGGTAAGAGGACACTATCTCCCCAGGCTTACGTGGCTGGGTCATGTAGCTGACCACTCACTTTCATCTGTTGCCATGATGCTTAAGCTTTAAACGCCGGGCTTTTGAAATGGTGGTAAGCTTGAGCTGGCCGGAGTTTATTTAAATACCCGCTGCTGGTACGCGTTTAAATGCACGTTGCTACTCTGTGTTTAAATGTCAATTCCCATTAGGGCGCTTAACAATTTTAAGCATTGTGTTTAAAAATGCTGTGTCTAACACAATTTTTATGATAAATGGATGGAATTAACTTTGTTTGTATCAGCAAAGAACATAGAGTCGCATATTACAACGGAAGATTTAAAAAATTTTATACATAAAGTTATACTCTATTTTCAATTTTTTTCTTTTAATTTTGATGCATGCTGCAAAATTGTTTTCCAAGTCCTTCACAGAGTTATTCTGCATTATAAATTCGTTTCTGTTTGTAACACTTGACAAATTTTAGCAGTCCCTGGTGCCATAAAACAGATGGAAGCAATAAAATCATTTGGTTCTCTGCTGGAAAACCTTACATCTTTGTTACACTCTTCAGATTTTCAAATCGTTTGGCTAAATGACAGAAGAATGAAAGCATGGCTATTCAAGAAATAGCTAGAGGGGTCCCTTCTTCAGTGCTAAGACCTTCCATTAGAGCTGCAAAAGATCATTGCCCTTTCTATGGGCATGAACAGACAGCTGCATCGTGGCTCACATACAGAGTGTGATCTGTTTTCTGTGTGTTCGTAGTGAAATCAAATACTGTAGTTTCATTTCAGCCTATATATACATCAAGCAGAAAACAACAAAAAAGTTATGTACCTCGGATTTTACTATATATTTTTAACACATTAATCTGCAGAATCTGCAATAAAAGTATTGGCTCATGGACGAGTTTGGGGATAACTCATACGTATACCCTTTTTGTTGTTGTTCACTTAGGTATCATTTTAATTCCTCTATTAGGGTTTTACTCAAGTCAGTCTGGTAATTACTACATTTAAAAATAAATATTTAGGACTGTGCATGAGCTTCTATTAGCGGCGTGTGCATGCGCTTCCACTAGCGGAGTTTAAATGCCCGACTGGCCAAAACAGGGTACTTTGGCCACGACAACCTTACTCATGACTGGCACAAACGGGGCACTTCAGACGTTAAAGGTTAATAAAGCATAGGGAGAATTTTAACCTTACCTTTTACAGTATATAATAATAATCCATATTCAAATTGCTATCAAATAAAATCAGGGATACCACAAGGAAGTGTGATGGGCCCTCTACCATATTTAATCTATACTGCAGTCTTGCCAACAACAAATGACACCATGATTGCAACCTGTGTGCGTGACACAGCCTCGCCAGCAGCAGTAACATCGCGACATCCCTAACATCATCTAAACCTCCTCCAGCAATGGTACGGCAAATGGAAAATCAAAATAAATCAGACAAAATCTGTGCAAGTTACATTCACCACGAAACAAATAAATTGCCCGCAAGTTATCATCGACAGCATAAGAATACCAGTTCAAACCAAAGTAAAATACTTGGGTTTATACCTCAACCAAAAACTGACAGAAACACATCAAAACAGAGTGTCAGAAGTTAAACTTAAGACTACGAGAAATGTCATGGATTTTGGGCCACAAATCAAAGTCATCCATTGAAAACAAACTTCCACTATATAAATACATGATAAAACCCATAAGGACATATGGTATACATATACATGGTTGCATAAAACTATCGAACACAAGAATAATTCAAAGATTCCAATCTAAAGTCTTGCACATAATAACCAAAGCACCTTTGTATGTCTCCAACTTTACTTTCCATAATGGTCTGCAAATCCCATTTGTCATAGAATACATAGATTGTCAACACTCTGCCATCAACGCATACTCAGACACAATAACAAACAATCCATATAAGTGTGAGTAAAGAACTTTTATTTTACAGTAATGAGACACAGACATCTTACTTCAGTCTTTTATGGAAAACATGTTTTTAGCTCTTAGTACAATAACAGACAGTTTGAAAATACAATAAACAATAAAATAACATTCACAGAATGAAACTGCAACAAATTAGGAATACATAATATACTGTAACATTTATGTATTGATTTTCAGGCATTTATATCACATGGAATACCTAAAAGATGAACCTCTATCAGCCAAATACATATTCATCGTTTCTCCTCTGCAGTCCTTTAAGTCAGTCTTGGGCACTGATGTGGCTCCATATGCATGATGTTCAAATGAAACCCATTTGAGACACTGCTAACGAACAGTCGGTCACAGGTGATCACACGGCTGTATGCATGACACACATGCAGTCAACTATGAACAGTGCCAACAGAATGGGCATGCCAGAGCCAAATGGGAACTACGTGACATGCCACAAGTGCAGAATTGGTCCCAACAGTACCAGCATGTTGTCATTCAGCTAAATGGTGCCAGGAAAGAGGCACCCTCAACACATAGCATGAGTGTGGAATGCTCAAAGACCTCCATGCCACCATCAAGAGCCTCGGCATTCTCATCATCCGTCCCCATGAGGCGCTGTCCGGGACACACAGCTCCCCATACACTGGAAGGTGTTGGATCATCCCCATACAGCACAGAGTTCTAACTGCCATAATTTTGCATCAAAGAATGAGATTCAAGCTGCAGAGGTGCCGTGGATCCAGCTGCAGCCCAGGGAGCTCTTAGTTGAGGGGATCCATCAGATGGTGCATCAGTGGGTTACCTGCCTCAACATCCTATTTTTAACAGTCCCTACTCCTTTGCCCAGAACAATCCATGAACAAGGTTTATTTGAACAAGCCTCACAATACACCATTCACACAAAAGCCAAAATGAAGCATGAAACACAAATACATTGGCTCTGCTTAAATACTGGTTTTCTGACTGAAAGTTGGCCCCTAAGTTGATACCAATACTTTCAGTCACAGATGGAAGCAGGAACCACTTAAAGTAATCCTGTTCTATGTAAAAGTAAGGTTATGGTGAAATATGCATATAGCATGAGTGTGTCTAGGCACACTTACAGATGCAAATGGGTTATGGGAATGCAAACTCATTTGAAATGGGAAACTATTTAAAAAGTACAGAACACAAATAATTAGTAACTATAGTTACAGAATTATTCATAATAAACATGAAGATCTGATCAAAATTGTGATTCACTTCAGATGATAAACTGTAAGTAGGTACCACTGCAGAATAATCAGGTGAACTGTTCATTAAATGGAAGCTCATCTTGACTGAAGAATTCGCTGTGACAGATATTATAACAACCTATTCTGAATTATTTATGTCTCTAAAACAAAACACGTTTTACAACTGAAGATTAAGCTGAATCATAACTTTCTCTATCAGAACTGACTTTCTGTCTTTCACCTTACATGGAACATTCTTGGCACGAAGCCAAGAGACTAGGGTGACTGCATTGACACGTGACAGATCCCGATTTCTTGCCAGGGCCTCCACATCTACATCGGGCTGCACCTGAGGGCGGGACCGAGGTTTCTTACCCCCTTCGACCTATGTCCAACATTAAAAAAACAAGTGAACATCAGTATGCAACAGATGAATGACTGGACCACACCAGATTCTAAATAAAAACCTAGATCATGGTCTTCTGAAACACGACAATGTGTAGTTTGATATGTAGGTAACATTTCACAGGAACTTCAAGCCCCATCTTCTTCAGAACCAAGCATACCACAATATTCACTCTCACAACTGTGAGAACCCCAAGTCTCATACCTTGTGAAGATGTCTAGTGATTAACTGATTCCTATATGAAGGTCATAATCACCATTGTCAAAACATTCTTTGAGCCAGAGCCTTCCTTAGAAGATTCTGCCAGACTTTTCTATTAAATTAGACTTTCTGGTTTTCACTTTTTGGGATTTCACAACAGTAATTTCTTTACAATGTAAGGTCATCAGCCTTGCATTCAACCCCTAACCTGGAGGACCAGGTCCCTGTATTTATTTCCCCAAGAGACCAGTGGCCCACATATACCTCCAGGCACAAGGTTCCCTTTTTGTCTCACGGAGCTCTGGTGGAGATATTCTAGCCCACCTCCATATGGGGTGATTGCTTTATGATACTATTTCAAATGCAAATATTTTATAGATATGAGTGAGCTGGAAGGGTAGTCATGGACAGCAGTCATTTGGAAGGATATGGTCATGGTCTACTCACAGATGCTATCCCAGTATTTCCCAGGGTGACTAAGGATATCCAGTCACAGTAACCAGTAACACAGTTTATATTTGAAACAGGTGCCTATCAGTATTAAGAACAAATACTTATTTTGTAGGATTTGAGATTCTCACATCAGTGGTTATGAAGAAGAAAGGCTTCTTACCTGTTTCATGCTTGATTCTTGCTTGGCTTACTCTTCAACCTTGAAGATGGAGGTAGAATGTTCCTCCAAAACATCAAGTGGCTTCTTTCAAAGGATTGTAAAATGTTATATCCCAGAATATATTAAATTTGTTGTTGCATATATATATTGTCATATTTCGTAATGTGAAGTTACACAGATAATCTTATTACTATAGTTTCTTAACATATCGAAGACATCTGCCATAACTCAGACAGTTAGTGCCCTGCCTCTCACTGTAGATTTCCTGGTTAAACTCCAGTCAAAGTGACACTGGAGCAGGTTCTTCGCCAAGCACTTCAGTTTCCTCCTGTCAATTATCATTCCACTAGTACCCCATACTGATCTATCATCAGGGGCTGGTACAGCGGACACATGTTACGTCACAGTACCAAGGGACTCAGTCTCTCAATACGCCTACATCTAAAATGAAAAACTAACACCCTGAATAAGCGGCCTCCGTAGTCTAGGGGTAACGTTCCCACCTCATGACTCAAGGTACGTGCGTTAAAACCCGGCGGAGGTCGTGGAATTTTTAAGGGCGGAAAAATTCAGGGAACAAGTCCTCCGGAAGGGACTTTAAGCCTTGGGTCCCATGTCGTAGATTTACGGCACGTCAAAGATCCTCATGTCTCTAGGAGACCTCTGAGCAAAATTAGGCAACAATTTCCTGCCCAAGTAGTTTCCAATGCCTCTGGTAGATGGGGGGAATATCAGGTACCGACAGCCGACCTCGTTGGCTGAACAGGGCTGATAGCACGCACCAGTACCAGTAGGGTATGGCGACAGTAGAAATTAAAGGGGGATGCACAATGGACCAATAACTGGTCTAAGTGCATGGGCAAACCCACCCCTTCTAATAATAATAAATAACACCCTGAATATCTTGATCCAGTTTTAAAATTTTGTTCATGTACCATGATGCTTCAAAATTTTGCAGCACCAACAGCGAGTTACTTACCCATTTCAATAACAACATATAATAGCTGTACCATATTGCCAATAAATTAATAACATGGAAAACTCTAACGATGAATAATTAATTCACTTACTGGGGGGTGGAGTCCAGCTGGGTCCACTCGGCACAGCGGCCCCTGATTGGCCTATTGTAGCCTGCCCCGGGTGATTATGATGATGGAGAATTTGGTGGAATGAAGATTGGCAGGGGAAACCGAAGTACTTGGAGAAATCTCGCCCCAGCACCACTTTGTCCACCACAAATCCCACTTGATCAGACCCAGGATCAAACCCGGGCCACCGCGGTTGGAAGCCAGTGGCTAACCGCTTGAGCTATGGCGTGGCCTTTTCACGATGAGTAAATACAATGAAGTCTTCTTGGACAGTCAGCCATTCAAGATGGAATGGCTTTTAAATGCTTTGGAAATTCCACTGCCTCCCACAACTGGAAGTTGATGTGATAATTATAGTGGTGCAATTTTCCATATCAGTCACTTATGATGGAGGTGGTAAGTTTCCAGAATATTTGAAAGCCATCCCGTCTTAATATGGCGGAAGGACTGAGATGACTTAGTTAAATAACAGAGCAGTTTGATTTTGTATTAACCAAGTAAGGCTTACATTCATGAGATACATACAGTGAACAGATACAACATGGGAGAATGCATCATACTGCTTTGTCAGAGACATACCTTGCTAGGCAGAGTGACAGAGTCGAGGTCACCACATGACAAGGACTGGAATGTACCATGAGGTGATGGTCCTCTGCTCTCTGGCATGACATAACTGACTGGTGGGCAAGTCCTGGGCTTAAACACAGGACACAGCTTCTTTTGTCCCTTTAGAATGTCTACTGGAAAAAACAAGTGTGATCTGGTGGACTATTCCATGAGGCAGGCAACATAGCATGTAATGTATACACCGTAAGGCAAATTATTCTTCCAATGGATGTCTAAGCAATCAGAGGCATCTTGGAGTGTAAGGTAAAGTTATCTCTGTGCTTAACTAATTAAGCGCTATGCCATGAAGGCGTATGGGGAGTGGATGTATAGATCCTCATTTTCTTGACCTCGGCACTAGTTGGAGGTGAGTGGTCAGCTTCACGCCCCAGCTGCTTTACCCCAGGGGAAAGAGTCCCCCAGTACCCATTGGATAGAAGGCTGGGTGGGCCCCAGAGCCAGTTTTGACAACATGAAGAAGAGAAAATTCTTCACCACACCAGGACTCAAACTCTGACCCTTGGTCATCCAGCCCATAGTCAGTCACTATACCGACCCCACTATCCCAGAATGTTGTTCATTGAATTCAACAGCAACTGATCAATTTTACATCCCTTATTTTCCACACAACAAAACTAACTTCAGCCACTCTGCCTCTGCTAATTTTAAAGCTACCACTTTGATGGTGGACAGGGATGAGGTTATTAAAATTGTTTTGAAGTGACTGACTTTCCACATGCCAAAATTAACTCCATACTCTCCTTTTTTGTTAATTTTAAAGCCACTGCTTACTTGGAAAGAAATAATATTACTACAGTTCACCTTGTATAATTCATAAATTCTTTTTCAGATTAAATTTCAGATTCAAACTATAAATTGCAAATGAATACTGAACTTGGAATACTTCAATGAAAGAGGCCATTTGACAGACCCTGTCATAGATGAGAGTGTGGTTTTTAAATCCTAGCCTACCAGCTGATAGCTTGGTTTTCAAATGGATTTAAATGACCTACATGCGGAGTTTCAGAAAATAAAGTGCATTTGTCACATATCAGAACAAGAAACTTAAAATTAAATCTGGATTATTAACAATGAATCAATTTAGCTGTATACAAACTCTTAAAATAACCAGTGGCTTTACGTATGCAGCAAAGTTTATATTCCCTTACATTAACTTTGATTACTTTCACACATCTGAATTGGTTATTCTTTGAAATAATCTGCAGATTTGGCTTGGGGTACTTCCAGAAACTTCTGAAAATAAGTATGCATAGCATTTCTTAGAACTAGGTCATATGTTGTGACCTCTTACATTTTTTAAATGAAATCCAGAAAATAATAACATATTCTTTAGTTAAACACATACTTTTTTATCTTGAACTTCGAGGATTTTCAGATGAGAACATTTGTTTTGCTCAACAGCAAGCAAACTGCCCAGTTCATTAGAACTGTAACAGCTGTAATGAGAGAACTGATCAACTTGTGACAAAATCAGACTCTCTTTCTCTCTGCATTTTCCTTCCCACACTGTGTCTCTCTCTATATCTATATAGAGCATCAGCATATGAGATCAAGTGTACATTTTAGTATAATGTGAATTAGTAGCTGCACATTACTATAAATTGTGAATAAAGTGAAAAATTGTCTAGTAGAGAAAATCACTGTACTTGTCTTGATTCACAAAATTTTTCCAAATTGTCATTATAAATGAAAGAGTAATTCTTGCATATGCCTAACAAGAATGGACCCTCTTGCACATAGTGGTAACTGCACAATAGACTTTTAGTAACTACTTTATGCTTCATCTTTAGAACTAATGGCTTGTTCCTAAAATTGCAGTAGACAAGTCCACCTCTGCAGCTAGGTGCCAGCAAGTTACCTTCACTTCCCATTGCGCCTGCTGCTGCACAGCTTTCACTGGATAATACTTCAGTTTGTGATTGGCATCTAGCCAGAAAATTACAACTGCTTCCCAATGAATCCACTGCAAAACTTTCACTGGATAATATTTCAGCCTTCGAAATCGATGATAAAACTTCTGATTTTCTGGCTGGAAGATGTTCAGACAGTGCTGATAAGTTCGCATATTCCAAACTCTGTAAGCAAACATAACCAATATCTATGTGATTTGAAAATAGGCTCACCAAGCAAGATGGCTCAAATGATGACCCTGATCGCAGTTTTTGTGGTTTTCCTCAGTCCTCCCAAGTGAATGCCAGGATAGCCCAATCCCTTCCACATTCTCTCCTGTTCACAATTCATTAATCGTCCTACCAGTTGACACTACAGAATCTGAGCTATAGAGGGAATCATTAAATAAAGTATAAATAAAGTGGGCTCACTTTTGTAAGAGAGTCACGAAACAAAATAACATTTGTAAGCCACTTCAGCAGTTGTCTGTGACATCAGACAATTATTCCCTACCACATCAAGTACTGCCCAGGCAGCAGTGCATCAGTTGTTTTTGGGGATGTTCAATTGCTCTGCTATTCAAGATTTTTTTTTTTTGGTAATTATTGCAGTCAAGTAGTTTACACTTCACATGTAACATTAAAATTCTGTAATGTTCTTTGTTTTATGTAAGTACTTAACATGANCATCATATATATTAGTTATTTTAAAGTGAAGACAAGGCATACAATGTACTAGTTTGACGTGAATTGAGTAGCACCTGAAGATGGCATTTTTATGCCGAAACATGTAGTGAGAGTGAGAGAAGATGATAAATTTATTTATAAGACAATGTGTTCAAGATTAATGTACAAGGCACTGTGATGTCACATGGCACAAACTGTTACAAATGTATCTAAACTAAGTCACTAATGGGATCATTAATTTTTCTTTTATGGTGAAGTGCTAGAATTTGTTTTCACAGCCACTGATATGTCATTACAAACATTAAAAAGAATTCTGCTAAAGGTAAAACAGCGTTTTCAAGTTCTGAAACTTCTTTCACAACTCCAAACAAAAAATGCATGAATAACAGAGTACAAGTCAGAACTGTTACCACCCAAGCCAACTTGCCTGTTGAGAGTAAATAAAATAACGTTTATTACAATGCAGATAACATCACAGAAAATATCCACAACTTACAGCATAAAATTATAGCTATATGAACTACCTCACTGGAATGGTAGAGCCTGGGTACAGCATACAGTACATGAGACTCAGTGCCCAGAGGTTGCCCACACATGGCTGGTAGCTTAGTAGCTATGTCTGCCAGAAAGACTTGGAGCACACCCATATTGTCCATGTGTCGGAGGAAGAACAAGCCCTGTGGCCTCACACAAAGACTTGGGTATGTGTAGAGTGTGGGACTGAAGGACTGGAAGCTCAGCGAGCAGAAGAAGAGCTGGTCAGGTGTGTCCGGCAGTCTGTAACCATACTAGAAGACAGCAGATTAAAACTTGTGGAGTCATCAAACATTTTTTGGAAGATGACAAGGTTTTCAATGGTTTTTCTCAGTTTGTCCAAACATATATTTCGCTACTGCTTCACGTTTAAGTTTATTGGAAAGTATACTTCTTACTCACTAACTCACTCACCTTCAACTAGTGCCAAGGTCAAGAAAACTTGAATCTATTCATTACAACAAGATCAGACCACCTGACGGCACGTGAATATCAGGACTAATGACTCATTCTGCTATTGGCAGTTACAGCAGCCCTCTGGGAGAAATGTTCTTTCTGCTGTGCATTGTTGGCAGGTTTCCTCAACTACTGAATGCATTGTACATTGGTCTCTATCACATCCTTACACACAGCCTCCCTAATATATGCATTTCCATTTACACATGACATACAACTAAGGAATTTCTTCTACTCTTAACATGGAGGTAGCAGGTCTGTCTGAAAGGCTGGTACCTATCTGCCAAACTGCATGGTGTCACACTGTACAAAGTCAAATCTTGAAAATTATCTCACACATGTGCCAACGAGAGATGTGGTTCCCACCCCAGTGGATATTAAGATTACAGCCATCTGGGATGTAACACCATGTCGTCTGATAGATGATTACCTATTATTTTGAAGGATCCTGCTGCCTCCATCTTGAGGGTAGAAATAGGAGGCAACATGTTGCTATCAAACATAGGTAACCATCAACCAGTCTACATGACACTTCCCAGCAAGACTGTAATCTTAATATGCAACTGAGCTTATTACCAAAAGGCATATTACCATATTCTTCCAGTGCCTTTTAATTTCCCTGTAGGTCCGGAAAGGGCAGGAAACTGGGATGTGAGGGGACACAGACATTATGCGGGCCTTCTTCAAGCTGCAACAAGAAACAGCATCAAGTCAGCACTAATGCTGCAGATCAGGGTATGTCAGAGATCCACAACCTCTTTCTCACATTACAGTATCCCGAATCACGTAATCTTCCTGGCAATGTCCAACCTACTAAAGGTTCATTTCTACAAATCAAATTTATTTTGACAAAATAACTTGTCACCCATTTTATACTGTGGATGAATTTTTTGTACATACTAGTCGATAAGCTTAATTGTATTCTGGTTCTATTCTTATGTCTTGACTTAGTTCTTTGTACTACTTATTTATCTAATGTGACTTTTCCACATCCTAAAGTATTGGATTTTATGGAAATAATAGACGAGTCATGAGTTCCATACTGGGGGAGTTTTGTTGTATATATGGCTGATATGTTCTTTTATTTTGTTTTATATTATGAATGCCTTGACTTGTTCCTGTGGGAATGGAATGCTTGTTTTTTGATCTGTGACTCATTCTATATCCAATGGTTGTTTCCCATTCTGTATCTGGATCTATTTTTGAATTTGAAATAAATTGAAATTGAAATTTGAAATTATGGTATTTAAAGTGCAAACATCCTTCTCAATCCTAAAGACTGGCACAGCCACCACATCAATAATATTAAGCTTGGTATTTCCAGAATTCTTCCATCATTCACTCTCCACTGCAGGATTCATAATCCTATTTATAATCCTATCAACACTACCATTAAAGGAATCATATATTCTAGGAGACACTTTTCTAAACAGCACATTCCAGAAAAGAGTCAGGTTCAGTACTGCATATGCTATTCTGATATTTCACCAGACTATGTGACAGTTTCTGCACATGGTTCTTATATTTCTCAGAAGATGGCAGCAGTATATGGAAATATTTGTCATAGGTTTTTGGACGAAACGATGGGCATTACATGTTATAAAACAGAAATGTAACTTTTAGTCACCACTGATGGGATTAACATTGTGTCTTTTACAATCATGCCCATTTTCATATGCCGAGTAAAAAGTAAAAGTAAAGCTATGCCTGTAACAGGCCATGAAGGCACATAGGGTTGTGAGACGTTGAGGGTCTCACATTATCTAGACAATCGGCTCAAAGATGGCAGTAAGGTTGTCAGCCTTACGCACCGGCCGCGCTTTACTTCCAAGGAAAATTATTTAATTAATTTCTGGTACTCATTTCTGTTAGAGGCTGAGTCGACCCCAGGGCCATAGTGCGGCTGGAAGGATTACATCAACTGAAATAATCCAATGACCTCATCGGGACTTGAACCCTCGACCTTCCGGCTTGTAGCATAGTGCCTCAACCAACTACGCTACTGCGTGCCCCCTTTCATATGCCAAGACAAGTGCAATTACCATCATGAAGTCTGTATACCTAACATCAATTATTCTCACATTAGTCATATTGTTATTATTGTTTCACAAACAAGAAAAAGTAACACAAAAAAAATTCTGTACCTATTCATACAAGATGACACTACAAATTCATAACTGTAACTGGACTCACTGAGAACAATTCCAAGACATTCTTTTAATGCCCCTGTACCTTCGTATGAAATTATACTGCTTGCATATGCTACTCTTTGTCTGGAAAGCAAAATTCACTTGTATGTAACAAGAGCCCAATATCATGTATGCAATATAAATAGCCATTGCTCAGAGTGACAAAGTAGTAGATATATATATTCTGATAAAATTAAAAAAAAAAACATATTCAAAAAAGTATAATTTTAGCAACAAATGAAAAATGTAATGATCATAATGTGCCTTACCTGGGTAGTACATGAACCCACTTATCCTCACGGTTGTGTTCCACATCAACGTGACTCTTCAGTAAACAGGAAAGTCTAATTTGTATTGGCCACACAGACAGGAACACATTTTCATCTTCAAAGGAAATTAAACATTGCAGTTCACTATACCAAACTAGAAATATGTTTGTAAAATGGCCATCCTATGTCAAATCAACACAGATCATACCCCGGCTAAGGTGAAAGTCTGGCTGTAATGTTATTACATATTAAACAGCAGTTTCAAAAGTGTCTAAAACAATAACTCACCTCTGGCTATTAGTTCAAATTTAATAGCATTCATAGGAGACGCATTCAGAAGGAAATCACGACCCTGGATTAAGTAACAATCAACCTGGTTCCACAGAGGACTGATACGAGCTATCAGCGTGTAGCGGAAACAGGCTTCATAGGTTATGTTGGACACTGCTTCTGGACTGCCCCACTGAAATATGATTGATACTACACTAGCCAGAATAAATGCATATAGAAATTGTGTGTTTTATAAAAACTTGGAAAAATTTCATATCTAAATACATTTCAACTCTGATGAAGGGTGTGGCGCCGACAGACTGTGTGTCCATGTATAAGCAAATTATCTTGATTTTCATATAATCCAGATCCACAAGACTTGACATTCATAGTCACTACTGTCATGAATCTCAAATCTGACCATGTTCAGCAGTAAATTCAATATTTCACAAAGGCTGAAAAGCAGGGTTTTTAGAAGTACTTGGAACATTTGCACCAAAACATAGGTATCTTCTCTGTCCATTCTCCTTGCCCCGTATTCAACCTCAGCCATGACTCAAGACTGGTGTCACTACAAATGAACAGATTTCACATTACAGACCTTGGCTCGATCCACGTCACCAGTCACAGAAAGAACTCAAATTTGAATATGTGGTAAATCCAAAACATGGTTTGAGAGTATCTCTAGCTACACCCAGTAGAATAGGTTTCCTTTCATATAACCTCTTCAGCCAAAGAAAAAATAACACACCTGGAAGCTGGGTCTCTGCTTCTGTCATGTGTAAATAATAAAGCTATTCTGTCAGGCCCAATAGATGCACCTAACCTCCATCCCCAGAGATATCATATTTCATGCCTTCAGCTGATGATGGAAGAAAATCAGCTTTCAAAATATGTTTTTTCTAATCAAAACAAGACAATGAAAAATATCAAATATGCAAGCAAATGTACGAGTAACTTTACTTTATTCGATATTCTAATTCCATGTATATCTGCAACAGTCAAAGTAACAACACTTTCTTCATCTTTAGTTGTCATGGATTCAGCCATCTAACCTGTTCCAATTCAAAGGTAGCTTTTAACCTTTAAACGCCAAACTTCGAAATAGTGGTAAGCTTGAGCTGGCCGGAATTTATTTAAATGCCCGCTGCTGGTGCGCGTTTAAATGCCCGTTGCTACTCTGCGTTTAAATGTCCGTTCCTATTAGGCGCATAATCACTTTTAAGCGTTGTGTTTAAAAATGCTGTATCTTCCTCAATTTTTATGATAAATGGATGGTATTAACTTTTTTATATCAGCAAAAAACATAGTGTTGCATATTATAACGTAAGATTTGAAGTTTTAATACAAAGTGTTATATTCTATTTTCAATACTTTGTTTAAATTTTTATGTGCACTGCAAAAATTTTTTCCCAGTTCTTCACGGAGTTGTTCTGCATTATAAATTCATTTGTTTGTAACACTTGACGAATTTTAGCAGTCTCTGGTGTCATAAAACAGATGGAAGCAATAAAATCATTTCGTCTTCTGCTAGCACTGCTTATACTCTTCGGATTTTCATATCTTTTGACTGAAGGACAGAAGAATGAAATCATGGCTGTTCAAGAGAAAGCTAGAGGGGTCCCTTCTTCAGTGCTAAGACCTTCCGTTAGAGCTGCAAAAGTTTATTGCCCCTTCTATTTGAATGAGCAGACAGCTGCATCGTGGCTAAGATACAGAGTGTGATCTGTTTTCTGTGCGTTCGTAGTGAAATTGAATACTGTAGTATAATTTCAGCCTATATATACATCAAGCAGGTAACAACAAAAAAGGTATGTACATCAAATTTTACAATATATTTTTAACATACCTATCTGCAGAAACTGCAATAAATTTACTGGATCGTGGATAAGTTTTGGCATAACTCATACTTATATTTTTATTTGCTGTTGTTCATTTAGGTGTCAATTTAATTCCTCTATTAGGGTTTTACTCAAATCTGTCTGGTAATTACTACATTTAAAAATAAATAGTTAGGACTGTGCATGTGCTTCCACTAGTGGTGTGTGCGCGCGCTTCCACTAGCTGAGTTTAAATGCCTGACTGGCACAAACGGGGCACTTTGGCCATGACGACCTTACTCATGAATGGCACAAACGGGGCATTTCGGCACTTAAAGGTTAATATTGTGAATTATTTAAATATTGGGTATCACCCCTTTGATGAGGGATCGGCTATCATGGCGTCCCTGCAAACACACAAAAAAAAAAAACACACACATGTATATAATCCATGCCTTATGCAGGGTTTGAATCTTCATCCCAGTATTCAAACAGTCCAAGAAGGTATTTGCTTCAGGTCACACAGAATAACAACACTTCTGTAAAATGAACATGGGGAATGGGACAGGAAATTTTTTCCAATATGTGGAAACTTTATAGCACTAATTCTGTAAAGACAGGCGAACCTATACTTACAAACTTTCAAGAAATGAACAACTTGTGTTCATAAACACTGCATACACAAATAAATCGTAACTCTCAATGTCATGAACACAGAACCCCATACTTATGAACATTTTAACAAATTAACATTAACAAATTTAAAGATATATCTTATGAAAAAAATAAATTCAACTTATTAACATTCAACATACAAACACATTTAAAAAAACATTATGTCCATACACTGGGGTTCACATGTACATGTACTTTCTATCCCAGTAACACTCACAGTCATGCTCAACTTTTCCAAGTGCAGCTGTAACTTTCCAGTTTTATAATACTCATCTGTCATAATAATATAAATTGCACCATCTTCTCCACTTGCAGGTGAAGCTATTATCTCTGGCTCAGAAAATATCAGTTGCCTGCAACAAAATATAAGTTGGAATAACAAACAATAGTTACTTAAGAGTGCGGCAGTTTTGATCAGAGGTTACTGTTCACTACACAATCATACCATATCAAATTACAGATTGGACTGTGCATCACAGGGCTCAACAAACACATTCAGCTGCTCATCTATGATGAAGTACCATACGGTTCTGAATTTTGGAACAAATTACCCATGCCTGTTAAAGGTGGCATGTTTGTACCCTTAAAGATAACCACATTGATCCATGTGAAGCAAAATGTGTAACACAACTTAACATTTCACCCTAGCCTTGAGGAACGTATGAGTTCCGAGAAGTCAACTGTAAACGTACAATTACAGAAAATAACGCTGACAAGTATCTTAAAATTACTTAGGGATACAAACTCCGCCATTCAACTCTGTTCCATAGTGCTTTCTCTCATCCCTCCACTACTGATACCTCTTCCACAATATGTAACTTTATTTATATACATCTTGTTTCACGTCAGTTTCCAATACGATATTGCTGAGAACTCCTTCGGCACTATTATGTAGATGATAAACAGGATGCAATTTCATACATCGGTATCACAACCAGTACCTGCATCGAAGTATTTGCCAGTGATACTTGGATTTGGCTGAACTGTCACATTTCTCCGAGTACTTTACGTAACCCACAACGCAACATATAACTTCTTTTTTCGGAAGGGAGGAAAATAAAACCGTCGAAGCAGTTTTATTTTTAAAAAAATCCATTATTAATAGACTACTCGAACAATACAACAAATTTCGCGCTTATCCTTTCGGATGGAAGGTTCGCTCAAGCACGGCAGCCAATGTCACGTCAGTAACAGGAAAGACTAAATCATGAAAGATCCGTGGTCGAAAAGCGTGTTATGTATAAATTGTCATATGTACGAACTGGCTTAAAACTAGGATATACTGATGATACTGATTCACGAATAGTAAACTTGAGAGGCGACAGCAACACTACCGCTACTTCATACACTTTTTGTTTCGCTTAGAGAGGGGTGGAGTCCAACTGGGTCCACTCGGCAAGGTGGCCACTGATTGGCCTATTGTACCTGACCCGGGTGATTATGATGATGGAGAATTTGGTTGAATTAAGATTGGCAAGGGAAACCGAAGTACTCGGAGAAAACCCGCCCCAGCGCCACTTTGTCCACCACAAATCCCACTTGACCAGACCTGGGACTGAACCCGGGCCGCCGCGGTGGGAAGCCAGCGTCTAACCGCTTGAGCTATGGCGCGGCCTATTTCATACACTTCTTTCGTGATCCGTGCTGGAAAGTAACTAACCAACCTACTCATGGAAGTGGGTCCTTAAGACATCAATAATTGCCTAGCTACTCAAGAAATTCAAGTGTTTCCGTGTTTACATTAGACTGATGCCTGTCCTGAGCCACATGAATTCAGTCCATACCTTCCCACCCTATTTCTATAAGACCATTTTCATATTATCGTCCCATATGCGCATAGGTGTCGCTAGTGATTTCGTTCATTCATGGGTTTCCTCCATAATTTTGTATGCACCTTTCTTCCACCAGAACTTCCAGCCATGCCCATCTCATTGATCTCATCCATCTGTAATCATCCTGTGTGGCGGGTACAAATTATGAAGCACTTTATTATGCAGCTTTTACCAGCTTCCTCTTATTTCATCCCTATTAAGTTCTGATATTCTCCTCAGTACGCTGTTCTCAGACACCCTTATCTTCACATATTTAGGCAGACAAGAAGACAAAAAGATTCTGAATTAACTACAGGATAAATAAAATTTTCCTTCTGCTTAATTTATTAAGTGTGTCCCGAAGATGTATGGAAGAGTGGAGTATAGATCCATGCATTCTTAATCAGCACTATATGGAGGTATGTGATTAGCTTCATGCCTCAGCTGCTTTACCCTTAGGGAAAGAACTACCTGTATCAATTGGACAAGAGGCTGGGTAGGCCTCAGGGCCTTGGTCCTCTCTACCCAGCCCTTGATTACCATAACAGTCATTTGACACCTGACATTTGGTATATTCTCAAGGTAATGGTGGTGCCATCCATACAAGTCACATATCCATATCATTGTATCATTAATTTCACAAATTTTTTATAATAGTTATGTCAGCTCTTGCGTAAAATCATGGTTCTGACATTATCCTTTCTTATTCACGTTTTATTCTGCACAAAATTCAACATTGCCATGTGTAACCACCTTACACCTTTAATACTCTGACTGCCCAACATTTCACAACAGGCAAACAATAATACACACAAGCTCTGTGGCCTATAGTCTGCAAGAGACCTATACCAACTGAGCGACCGCTGCTTGTTGGCAAAGTTATTACCAATATGTGGTCAGTGCAATGGATCCCCACAGCCGTTAATCTCGGGTTTCTAGACTGGAGCTGCTATTTCCTTGAAATAGCTCCTCAATTGTCCTCACGAGGACCCACTACTTCCCAGAAAAATCTGGTAGTGGAACTGAACCTGGGGCCTCTGGATCTGTAGCCAGGAACTCTGACCACTAGACCACAGAGTCAGTTCAATAATACACAAAGAAGTGTTAAAAGTTACTGTTCAGCAAAAGTTTCAATTGCTCATTATTTAGGGTTATAAATGGTTAACAAACAACAGATTCTTTAAGTTATTACTAATGGTCATAAAATCATGGTATCCAAACGTATATATGGTGCCTACTATTTTCAGTCTAATGTTTTGTGTTCTGAATGGGCATCTGAACATATCATGCATAAAGTTCAGTTTCAGTAACTTATGAAACAACATCCACATTTGTAATAGTGATAACTGTAGCTACTTTAACTTTATGCTGCAAGGTTCATGAAAGTCACAATGCAGGGGCCGATTTTTATGACACACCCCTTACAAACAAGGTTTGTGCAAAGCTTATAGTCAACTAGCTGCCCAAGAAATGTTCTGCCTTCTATAAGATTCAAAATTCATTACCACATTCACAAAAGTTCACCACTGGACTACATCCTCAGCCAGTTAAAAGCAGTCCACAATAATTGCATACAGTAATCTATTGTTTTTTATTTCTTTCTCTCAAATCACTGTTAAGTTGTCTGGATGTTATAAATTTACATATCTCCAATGAAAGATTGAAACAAGTATCTACAACATTAGACAAAAATTTGAAAAGCATTTTCAGTCTAAATCTGTATATTATTTCCAACATAGAAAATTGTTTCAAATACCTGCTAAGAGATGGCACTGCATGTAATGATCTGAATTCAATAATTTATTTTAATGTAACATGGGAATGCAACATGTTGGATATTATGAAGCTTCAAAGAAAAAACAAAATAAATGTCTACAGCCAAACTGTCAAATTTGAAGGTCATTTTCAATCTATGGAAATGTTGATGTTATATTTTAATTTTAGTGCCAGCAGATGAAGGATTGGTTACAAAAGAATCATACCATTATCCTGCAATAACGTATCTAGTCCTTGTCTAAGGGAGCAAAATGTTCAATGATCGTATAGTGAGAGCATTGTTGCTAACACCCTATATACACTAATGCATCCTACAGTTATTGTAGAATGCAATTTTTGTAACCCCCTTACTTTATAGGGGGCAATATGTTTGATTCCTACAGTTATTGTAGAATGCAATTTTTGTAACCCCCTTACTTTATAGGGGGCAATATGTTTGATTTGTTTCTCACTTTGCATTTTTTGGTACTTGCAATATTCTGAGTATATGTATTTTCAACTTTATAATTATATGGAATCATCATAAAAGTTGTACACAGAATTACTTGTTTTGTTTGAAGATTCATCACAGAAATCAAATTTCATGGACATATTATTCAGATAGTGACTGGGACTACACATGATTCTGTGAATTCTGAAATAAGACTACCCCTGATATGGTGAAAATAATCTCTGGATGCAACTTATAAAACTTGCTTTCTGAACAAGTTTTCCAAACATACTGAAAGATTACAGATTCTTTTATTATTGATATTAAACAAAGCTTCCACCTAAGTTTTATGTCTCTGTGTATGTTAGTGTATTTTATTAAAATATAACTCAATCTGCTGCTACAACTGTTGCTTTATTAGATTGTACACTTTGTTTCTTTTGAGATCACAGAACAAAAGGCAGAAAATGTGGAGAATTGGTATACTGTGCATCTCTTAACTTGATTCTTCCTTATTTCTTAACTCCAGAATATGCATGAAGTTTGCTTATATTATGAACATTTTGGTGTCATACTTGGAAAACTGGAGATTTTGACAAGGGAGAGAATAAAATAAAATGTCAATTTGTCACATATTTCTATTTGCAGTATTATTAAAAATCTTTACCAATGTAATGCTGGCAGTTCCACTCAAAATGCATGGTAAGCTCTGAAAGGCAAGGTGCTTAGACTTACATTTCAATTTACCTTTAAAGCTCATGATAAGAGCAAAGTGCAGATAAAACATTCTAAAAAGGAAATATTCAGAAAGAACACTGAATTACTACTTTTCTAAGATTTAGACATGGAATCTATATGAGTAAATACAATATCATAACATCAATATGAAAATATGGTATCTCTAAGAAACTGTAGGCCCAGTAATTTCTGCCACACCAAAATCTACTTCAGAATTATATTATGTTCATCAAGATGTTTTCACTGATGATTCATATTTGTGATCTTCAGTCCTAATTCTATAAAACATGTAGTTTTCAACATAGCCATACATACAATTTTACTGGCATATGTCATTTGTAATTACTTCTGTTTTTCTTACCAACATTTCATTTACAAGATTTAAGGTTCTCACAGCAGTGACTATAAAGATTATTATTACTTGGATGTGACACCACGTAGCCTAAGAGACTATTACCAATGCCTCAGAGCAACCATCTTCATTCTTCTGCCTCAAAGATGGAGGCAACAGGTTCCTCCAAAAGGCTGGTAATGATTTATTATACTACACGGTGCCACATCCCAGAAGACAGTAATCTGAACTTTTACTTACCAATCTAAAAAGCTAAGGGCTATTTCCCTCAACTTTTGTCATCTGTTGACATGAGAGCTCTTTGCCTATCCCTGCAAAAGGGGAACTGACACACAACACACCATGTGCTATTTATTTTTCATAAGCATAGTGAAGTTATATGGTACAATATGAATTGACAATGCTCTCGAGTTCTTGTCTATTTTAACATTTTTTTACAAATAGCTTGAAAATAACAAAATATAATTTATTTATTATTTCACAATATTATTAAAATGAACCTACTTAACAATTAAAGCATATTTTCTGCACTCATTTCTTGTTCAGTGCAGAAATTCGAGTTTCCAAGCTGCTTATATTCTTCACAATTGCATCCAAGTTCAACTTGAAGTTTGTTTGGACATCTTTCATCATTGTGTCATTGTTCTGCAGACTGCTTACAATCTGTTGCTGCAGAACTTCCAGCTGTGTCAAAGATTTGTTGAAGTCCACAGCTAAAATCAACATATGGAAACAAATTAACCACAGAATACTGCACTGTATATTATTATATGGCTGCCCCTCCCCCCCAATTATGGGGTATGATCAATAGGTAATGTTCCTAGGCTATAATATTTGTTTTAATCACATGCTGTTTTGGTAGGTTGCAGCACTTGCTCTGTCAGACTTCATTTGTTTGGGTCTTTGAAGCAACAATTGGAAGGTTGAGGATTCTCCAATAATGAAGAAGTGGAAATGGCAGCTGGAGAATGAGTGTGAACACAAAAGCCCTATTTCTGCCACAACAGAATTTTTAAATCCATGAAAGTATGGGACAAATGCATCATTATGCTCAAGAACTGTTGAAAATAACATTTCAGTGGAATAAATAAGATACATTTAACACTGTAATGACTTCTCATTTAATTCATATGACATGGGGAACCTTGCTTACTGAATAATGTTCATGGTTACTCAGCCACTCAGGAGTGTGCCAGAATTTTACAAACCTGAAGGTTCATTACCATGCCCTACCCTGCACCAGATGAATCGAGTCTACATTCTCCTATCTTACACCTTTAAGAACCTTTTCAATATAACTCTTTGGGTTTCACAGAAGATGTGAAATATCCTGAGTAGTTAAGCAACTATTAGCATCTCAAGAAGGACTCTACTCTGCATATTTAGTGCCAGTTCTGATCTGACATGCTGGATTATAACTTACACTGATCCCTACTGCCAGTTACACAAGTTTCACCTTGAAAGACAGGACAGTCAATATGATGCTATAAAACTTGTGTGACTCAGTGATATTTTTGTATGAATCTTCTGCCAGTAGGTCACGCCACAGTCCACGTGGTTAACACTGGCATCTCACTGCAGATATTTCAATCTCATGTGACTTCATGCGAGATTCGTGGTAAACAAACTAACACTGTAACAAACTTTTCTCCCAGGCCCGTTATTCTCCTGCTAATCATCATTTCACCACTGTCCCACATTCATCTACCTGTAGTAGCCATAACCACACAGTACAATATCAGAACATTTGTCTTTAAGTTGAAGGATTCGATCTCAGCCCAGCACTCCTCTGTTTACAAAGTAAGATGTTTTTCCTTTCATCACCTGTGTGTCAGCACATGCACAAGCCCAGCAGTGTCCAGCAGGCATAGCGTCATACTGTTCATAATTAATACCAAGTCAAAATCCAGCCACCAGACCCCCTATTCTTTGACGATAAGATTCCTATCAGCTCAGTGTAGAACACAGTGGCTGGCTTTTATGATGACCGCAATAAACTTTCACTTCCATAAGGGGACCTTTCTTGTTCAAGTGAATATTATCAGCTGAGAGAACACTCCGTTACAAGAAAGAACATCACCCTTAACAGACTGAAATACAGTATTACCTTGTCTATGCAGCGATTCTAGAGCCAGTAGACGTTCCAGGGTTTGGGGGAGAACCTGAGACAACGTTTCAGTTTTCTTTACAAGCTCATATAGTTCATTCACCTGCAATGAGATAGATAATAAAGTCAGACTTTTATGAGCATAAGGAATGATTTTTATGTAAACTGGATTTGAGGTTCTCACAGCAGTGACTATGAAGGGCACTATCTTCTGAGATGGGTTGCCGTGTAGTCTAACGGAAGTGTACTGACGTTTCTGAGGAATATACTCATTCTGTCTTCTGGGCTGAAGAGTACATCAAGCAATCAGCAAGAAGCAAGAACCAAAAAAAGCTCAGGTTCCCCAGTCACAACACTTCTATAAGACATGCACAGAGGAAAACACAGGAAAATCTTAAGATTTATTATAATTAAATTAATAATGAACCACCAACTAGGAGAAATAGATTTTATGACTACTGCAAATTTAATCACAACAGAAATATAACTATAATATCAGTGCCTGACTATTTAGGCACCTATGGTTTGTATAAAGTAGACCATGTAACATTAGGTGGGGGACCAAGAAAACCAAGGCTTCTTACATGAAATAAAGGGACACCGCCCTCACCTCACATATTCAGCCAGTATTTTTGTATAGAACAGGGCAAGTAGGCTACTCAGCTGTAAGTATTTCAGGTGATGTGATAACAAAGTTTCAGACAGTGCATATCGTTTCACCCTCCTAGCTACCATTTTTCAATGATGATAAATATGATCTTAATCTTACACTTTTTACAAGTAAAGAAATGAAGATGAAGTAAGTAAACCTGGTGAAAAACAGAATGGCACATGGCTGAGTATGTTTTTTAAGGCTTGGGGGGGGTGTCCTTGGTCGGTGTACTGCCAACAAAAGTGACTGTTCTTTTATCCAAGATCTGTAGCTTTCATGACAAGTAAATGCAATTAAGTCTTCCTGAGCAATCGGCCATATCTCAAAGCAAAATGGATTTTCATTCTGTCCTAATGCGGCTGACAGCTGAAGACAATTTCACTGTACTCGTTTTCCTCTTTCAGTCACTGTTTTTTGAGAAAATACTTAAGTCTATGGTGTGGTTCCATAACATCACTGACTCCTGTGCAAGTGACTCATGAATTATTCTGTTTCTATCAGTCTTAATTTCTGTGAAAGAATTCAAGATTTTTGCAATGTCTTTAATGTATCACGTTTGCACTCACTTGCAGGGTGAAGCCATGCGACCATGAGACAGCACAAAGTAGCACCTCTAAATACTGTTTCAGTGCATTTTATAGTCCCGTGTAATGGCTAACCCCTACAACAGAATATGCACCACCACTGCTGCATACCTTTTGATTTCTTTCTGCATCTTCAGGTGTGGATGAAGTCTTCTCATTAATACTGTCCATCTTCTGAGAAAGTGCAGTAAGCCTGCCCTCAATATGGTCCAACTGTGCAGAGTCCAGGAGGTTTGCTCTCGCATTTAGCTGCTGCGCTACTTCTATCAGACTCTTGTGCTGCGTGTCTAGTGACAAGCGTGCCTAGGTAGCACAACACATGTCACTCATATATGTCAATAAGGAATCAGCTGAATAAGGAAAAATACAAGTTCTTTGTGGTTTACTTAATGAAAATGAATGACTGAATGATGGCAAATAATTAAATGGAAATAATCATGGCCCCTCTTATGATTTTATCCAAGATAGGAAAGCCAAAAAATTTTATTACAAACTTATGTTTAAGCTAATGAATATTTTTAAGGATCACCCTAAAGCATTCAGCACAGAATATTTTTTTTTCTTTATATTTTAGTTTGGTACTAACATCTGTTGCATTTCCTTTCTTTTTCAATTCTGATTTCTTTTTAAAAATCCAGGGGCACCTGATGGCACCCACTGATCAGATCCAGAATGTGATAATGATCTAATGTATGGTACACACCTGGAAGATCTGAGGCAAAACAAACCACAAGAAAACCTCAGTCATCAGTCAGTGCTCTAGCCAAGATATGAACTGGATACTTCTTCAGTATAAATCGTTGGGGTTACTACCTAAGTCAATCTGGTTAGTCTAGAAGCTGTTCCACAAGCCATATAGTAGGACAGGATTTATGAGAACAGTTTAATGTTCGAATTGTAATGATGAGGACTGTACCATTTTCTCTGAAGTTGCTCCTAGTACAGTCTCCAGCTTGTGGAGTCTGTGCTCTAAGTCGGCCACATGAGAAACCTGAATCAGATGGGCTTGTTCTGGCCGATAAGTGAGTTCATACGTGACTGCACTGCTCTGTCCAGCAACGCCATGTTCAGGCTTTATTTTCCCTGATTTATGAGACGGTGTACCACTCAGCTTGAAACTTTCCAGCTGGGCAAACAGCTTCCTGTAACACAGGTTATAAATCATCTACATTTCAGCATGTTAACCTTATCACTGTTAAATAAGTGCATGGGACACAGACTGTAACTCAGCCCATGTAACACTGAATGACTGAATGATGGTTGTGCCCTAATTTAAGGTACTACCCTGGAATTTGCCTGGAGTGAGTGAAAAAACAGTGAAAAGCTATGTCAGGATATCTGATCAGATTTGATGATCTCACAGCAGTGACTATGAATGGGATGTGATGCCATGTATACTTGTGGAATTTCACTAACATTTTTAATGAATATGGCGCTGCCATCTTCAAAGTCAACGGATCTCTGGCACCTGCTTCTCAAAAGTAATTGTATGGCTTACGCTTTGACCATGAAGATGGAGGCAGTATATCCCTCTGAAACGTCAATGAAATTCTATCAGACTATATGGTGTTACAGCAGTCTTCTCCATGAGGATAATCAATATCCTGCCTACAATTTTAATGGGGATTAGTACTGCCATTTGAGCCAACCTGCTTGGTGTGTCTGCATAATGTTCAAGATTCAGTTATGTCACTCATC
The DNA here is from genome assembly GCF_002891405.2 of Cryptotermes secundus. NCBI lineage: Eukaryota > Metazoa > Arthropoda > Insecta > Blattodea > Kalotermitidae > Cryptotermes > Cryptotermes secundus. The sequence continues at coordinate 762,861 of NW_019724759.1, read as the reverse complement.
TCCTGAACATCAAGTTCTATGTTCAGTTATGGGCAGGCAGACAGACATGGTGAAACTAGTATGCATATTTTTTGCAGCTCTGCATTGTGACTGCACAAAAAAAACATACTGAGTTCTGGATTAGTTGTCTCACATCCAGTATTCTGGATGGAAAATAAGATAAAACATGTGACACATACGGCTGTAACAATTCAGTATCTTTGACTGCTGATCTAAGACAAGTAACAAAACATGGCTGGCTGTTCATGAGACACAATTTTAACACACACAAGCACCCCATAAGTGATACCCACTGCCAAAGATGACACTGTACCTAAGCTGGGACCCTTGTGGATCTGCTAAGTTAGTGACGAGCTCCGAGCCTAGAGTCTCCTCTAGACGTAGTTCAGCTAACTGCTTCTTTGCTTCCTCCACCCGACTAGAGAGCAGCACAGATGATATACTTTCCAGATTCTTTTCATCTTTCACTGTTTCCTATGTAAATCACACAAGATACAATGAACACCATACACACGCACATAAAAAACTGAAAAATGCATTGCCACTATATACCTTTATCCCATGATAGTCATTTCCTGCTCACCAACCTATAAATTACTTTTTCAGATAAGAACTCTCATTAAAACATATAAAAATACACACAATTTAGCCTGTATCAGATCTCAGGTTCTTATGGTGATGAATACTATGTTACTCTGGGCGTGACACCATGAAGTCAGACACACAAGTACAAACATTTCAGTGGAACCTGATGCCTCTATCTTCAGAATACAAGATGACCACTATTTTTTCCTGTTGTTCTATACAGGTGCATAACTAATTCTATCACTCGTTTTTCAGATGACGGCACTAAGGAGAACATTCAGACAAAGAAAGATGAGTGGGAAATTATATAAAACTCTTGCAGCACTTCAAATGTCAGGCATTCAACCATAATGATGTAGGCATAATGTTCCTCTTGGTATTTGCCTCCAAAACTACATGATGACATAACACCAGAAATACAAATTAACTTCCTTTCATGTCAGATATTTTAAAACAAAATTTAAAGACCCAAAACAAAACTAACTTACTGTGAGAACAGGCTCTTTTGCAATATTTCAAGACCTGCATAATGACTTGTCATTATAAACAGTATTTACATAATGAAAAATGGCACATCAAATAAGCACACCTCTCAAAAGATATTCATATGAAGGGAATATATAATCAGAGTGAAATACAGACATCTCTCATCATGAACACCAACTGTATCTCACAAACTACTATTATGAAACACAATAAATAAAATGCTGATTTCAGCATAATGAACACTTGACGACACAGTCAGTAGACATCTTTCTAAAATATTCCTTCCATTGCCCACCCACATTCAAGAATATCAGTCTCTTACTTTCAACTGCGTAACCTCTTCCAACAGTTCCTTCATCTCACACTGAAGTCGCTGATACTTCTGGAGTGGGGTTTCTTTCTCCCCACTTTCAACCAACTCCCAATCTACAGATCTGAAATTAAATGTGCCATGATCACCAAAAGCAAGAACAATATTTCTATGCCTTTTGTGTGGCAAACAGAGGTAACAGTTCTCTTACTCTATATATTTATTCATTCCTGTACCTAGCATCATATCCTGTTCGCAATCTTTTGCTTAATCGATCAGAAAAGTCAATTCCTTTTCCTTCCAATGTTTTTCCTTTGAACTTCGTAAATGCTTCACTGGCACTGATGTGAAGGCGTTCAATGGAATCAGATTCTTCCTGTAACAGAAAACAGAGACACGAACATAGATTCCTGCTGACAAATACAGCTAATGGCATTCATGATGTTTTCTTAAGCATTATACTGTGGTCTCCTGTTTTACCCAACACCATAATTAATAAAATCACCCAGCTTTCAAAACACTCAAGTTCTATAATAACAAACATCCAAATTTGACTGATTTAATTGGGCTGACTTAGTTCTCAGACTTCGATCATTGCTTCCTTACAGGGATCTGACACTTACCAATAAGTTGGAAGCCTGAAAATCACGATTATCTATTTAAATACCAAAACTCAACAACTGACAAGTTTCAGACTATCAATTCTGAGCTGTTATGCCAATAGCGGACACTGCCGCATCTATGTGCATACAATAAAAGCTCTTTCTGTGGTAGAAAATTTCCATTTAATCTTTGACAACTTATACATCATTATTTCACTTCAAATCAGTTGTTTTTCAGTTAGTGTAGTTCATAATTCTGGTGCTTGCTGTACCATTCATTTTCGCACCAGTTGCAATTGCACGCGTCATCTCCAGTAACGTGAGCAGCGAGAGAGAGATAATCAACATGGGGTACCTTCACATTTCTAAGTTACAGCAGCTAAATGTGCAACACAAAACTGGAATACGGAAAAGGCACAAATGTGAGATTTGAGGTTCTTGTAGTGGTGACTATGAAGCCTGCTGTATTCTGAGATATGACAATGTATAGTCTGGTAAACAGTTACTAATGTTTTGGAGAAGGTTGATACCTCCATCTTATGGCTAGAAGACTGTCTCTTCTACCCTGAAGATGGAAGCATCAGACAAGTGTTACATCCCGCAAGACAGTAATCTTAATGGGTAGTACAACATTATAAATAGCTATGTTTGTCTATAAAAATGAAAAGTTCAGAAAATAAACTGAAGTTTTCATTGTGTTGGTACTATTTATCTCTGTCTCACATTCATAAATTGTGACAAGACATAAATAGGCCTATATTCCCAGTAGAAAGGTAAAAAGGTACAGCTATCCCTGTATCCTTTGGCATACTATTTCTGTATTATTATATTCTTATTACTATTTAGTATTAGTATTAATATTAATCTTTGACTTGTCCCATATCATGTATAATGATTCATGGATGAAATAAAATTGAATTGAATTGAACTGAACAGGCCGTGATGGCCAATAAGGTTGTGAGACATCAAGACTCCCACATTTATTAGAAAATCGGCTAACAGATTGTGGTAAGGTAGTCGGCCTTACATGCTGGCGACCCTTTAACTCCCAGGAAGACTCCTGGTACTCATTTCTGTTAGAGGCTGAGTCAACCCCAGAGCCATAGTGCGGCTGGAAGGATTAGGTAAACTGAAAAAAATCCACCTCATAGGGATTTGATCCCGAGACCTTCCGGCTTGTAGCATAATGCCTCGACCAAGTACACTACCACATAACCCCCTGTAAATGTGGCATCATTACCAATAATTTAATTTGTAGTGGGGCATACTATAAATAATAGCCCTACATCTGATTCGAGTTAAGGTTAGATCAATTTTGTTTCTGTTTACATTCAATAGTTAAAATTAATAAGACAAACATTTTATATTCATTACCTCGTAAAAACCAGTATTCTTATTAGATTCAGGTGTGTCAGGTGTCTCATAGATATCAGGCTGGTCATAAGCCTGAAAAGGAAAATTCTACTGAGTACAAAAGCCTTGCACATTCCTGTACCTAGACGTAAATGACAAGCCCCTATATACATGTATTTAAGCATCTTGTTGCATTAATATATTTACTTCGTATATAAATATTTCCATCTCAAATGCAACTTATTATCTAGTCCTATTTCTCTATCACTATAGGTTTCAGCTGTATATGGCCATCATACTTTTAACATACAGTGGAAGTTTTGGCAAGGTGGAGATGCACCTGATGATGGCCATATTTCACGGAAACATGCAACGATACAGAAGCAGGACAAGATAATAACTTGCTTAGTGTCAATCAGTTTTTTACCAATTCATGTGCAACACTAAGTTCTATGAAATGTATTAGAAGTTATTCACCTTAAAATTTTGAGTCCATCATCACTATATGTTTCTACCAATGTGGTCATCAACAGGTGTTAACATTTTTTTGGCACGGAAACTCTTGTCTTCTGTTGCTGCTTATGTTATTAAATATATAAGCCCTCTCGATGTGCATACGTGTTTGAGTCGGTGGGTTGTGTTCTCTCTTGTTGTGTGTTGTGCTGCAACAGCAGGAGACAGAAGGTTTTGCGCCAAACAAATTTTAACACCTGATGACGACCACATTTGTCAAAACATGTAGTGATGGACTTCTAATCTTTAAAAGTGAATAACTTGTAATAAATATTATAGAACATACTGTTGCACATGAGTCTGTAAAAAAACTAAGTGACACTAAGTGAAAAGTGCAAAGGCCGCACCATAGCTCAAGCGGTTAGTCGCTGGCTTCCCACCACAGCTGCCCAGGTATGATCCCGGGTCTGGTAAAGTGGGATTTGTGGTGGACAAAGTGGCACTGGGACACATTTTCCCCAAGTACTTCAGTTTCCCTGCCCATCTTCATTCCACCAAACTCTCCATCATCATAATCACCCAGGGCAGGTACAATAGGCCAATAAGTGGCCACCGTGCCAAATGGAACCAGCTGGACTCCACTCCCACTGAGTGAATTTTTAAATTTTAAAAAGTGGAAAGTGCAACAGGACGCTACAATACAATAAGTTACATTTGAGATGGAAATACATGTATACAAAATGCTTTACAGATGTTACTGCACAAAAATGCCAAAGTACAGGGTGATCCATATGAGTATGGATAAAAGTAAAATGTTATGAAAGCTAAGCAGGAAGTAGTATACTGCAGGCCTGTTATGTCTTAATAAAACACTGGAGTTTGTTATGCAATCCTCACTACACATGTGCAGCTTGTGATTCATGTGAAATTTAATGATGCTGGCACGTGCACAGCAGTAACCAAAGTGTGCTCTGATACTAACAATCTGAGTGTGACAGTGGTGCACCATGAGTTTTCCTGTATCTATGTGTGGAGAGTTCCCAAGTCTGATTTTGTAATGAAGTAGAATCACATTTGGAGAGAAAGGATATGTGACTAAACCTCACACTGATGGACGAGTGCACTGTCCAGAGACAGCTGTTGTTCATGCTGCCTGAGGAGCCCAGGGAAAGCCTGACGCTTGAGGTTAATGTAGCACACACATCAAGCCAGCACACTGTCTGGTCATACTGGAAAATGTTCCTGTATTGGATCCAGCATGTTCAAGCCTCACACAAATGGGATTAGGCATGTGACGAATGATACATGAATAGAACTGGCCTCCTGTTATGGTCCCTGCTGTGTATTCAAAAGGCAGAATCTACATCTTTGTGGGTCATATGTGCTAAATATTAAGAAATAAAAATTAACAACTCACATTTCACAATGTATTACTTTTATCCATATGTGAATGGATCACTCTATATGCCAAGCTAACAGGTTGTCTCAGGTTCCAAGAGCACTACAAATTGTTTACTTTTATGCTGCATAAATAAGTCAAAATCACAAATGGCAAACCAGATTGTGGTCAACATACTGTCACAAGATAGTGACTAAACAATGGGTTCTGTTTGGTAATTTATTTATTGGACACTTGATTTTTCTTATCTACAAATGATTACACAGTTTACAACCATTTACTACAGTTTCACAATCTATCATATCACTCCTGCTTTGTTCCTTGCAGAATGTGTCATCACAAACATGTTGCTAAGCTGTGAGCTCTCATAGTGAGGACTATTCTGTTAGCTCGCAGGCTCTCTATACATTGCTTTGCTATGGACTGAAAAAGATGCAACAGCACTTCGAATGTTATGGCTGGCAGTGTAGTTGTACTTCTGTTTGCTAGTATGTGAACACTTCTGCAATATTTACACAATTTCAAGATTCTGAAGTTCAGGTTTCACAGATGTCATGTAACATCTTTCAATGTTTTACTTAATGTAATCGAAGTACTAAGGCATCTGATAGGGTATCAATCTGACACCCTCTTGAGAATCTACATTCAATAACATAAGGAACAAAGTAGGCTTTTAATTTCAGTANAAAAAACACACACACACACACACACACACACAGTCTTACAAAAATAATGGGAATGGAAAGTCTGCATTCAATTAGAGCTCAAAGCACAACTTCAGTAACAGCCTAAGGTGGTTGGTCACTGACTTCTCACCGCAAAGGCCCTGGTTCAATATCAAGATAGTCCACATGGCATTTGTGATGGCCAAAATAGCAATGGGACAGGTTTTCCTCTAAGCACTTTGTTTCTTCCAACTAACCATCATCCCACCAGTGCTCCATACGAATCTGTTACCAGGTATTCTACAATACTCCAGTATGACTTCACAGCACCAAGTAACTTAGCCTCACCCTACACCTACAACTACAAAAAATTACAACTGTCAATAACTGCTACTTTTTTTTTATTCTTTAGGTATCTTGATCTCAACCGTTTGTGCACAATTACATATTAAACAACAGGGATTAACTATTATGTACCAGTGGATCATCATGTTGGCAGTATACCCAAAATGTGGCCAATGCCTAAGTTTATCCAGAGCACCATACACAGCTTTGTAAACATTCCTAACATCACTAAACACAAATTTTACGATTATCAGATCCAGTATAAGCATTATTATCTAGCCAACTGCTGCCATACACGAAAATTTCACAGGTTTATTCAACTGGACAACCCATAAAAAAATGCATCAATTACTAGCAAAGTCATCAAAATTGACAGATGCGTGTGCAATACATTATAAACGAGATGAACTCCCTTAATAAAAATCAGCATCTATGGCTAACACAGTTGCATACATACAAAAATGNTTTACATTACATCATTGCATATATAGCAAAAATAAAACAATTACTTAACAAAGTGTCTTACAATGCCTGGCAAATCAGCGTACTTCGGATCCGCCATCTTACCCCTATCACAGCCTTCAGGTAATCCATGATGTCCATGATCTTTCGCTATCATCTCTGTCATATGTTATCACACCTTGCACATGGGCCTCTCAGTCTGACAAACATATACGTGATCCGTGCATGCAAATACCCATGAGGAAAGTCAAAGAAAACAAGGAAGGTTTAGTGGACAGCTGATGTCACTGATGACATGTACTTGTAATACAATAGAAAAGGTATTATGGGCTTACTGCGTGTACTTTGAAAAAAATCAAATTACGACCCTTAGCGATAAACGTGGAATACATAAAGTGACTTGCTGTGTGTATGAGGGTGCGTCTTTCAGGTTCGTTAGTGGTACGTATGTTTACTAAGTGCGGAATACAAATTTCTGATCCACCTGAATGACATGTCAGTGTTGACCGTGTTGACCTTCGATTTTATTTTTAGCAATGTTGGTTGGCGGTCACGGTGAATCTAACCCAAATACAACGTGGCTCCAGAGCCGAGGATTATGGATAAGTTACGCACTTGGGGTATTAACTCTCCACCTCATTTTACTTAGCATTCCTATACTAAGTGTTGCACTGTCATGGACTCTGACAAACCTCATACATAATGCAGTATGTATACATAAAATTTTAAATATATTGTTTCTCATATATGTCTATAGTGAATACCGTCGTGGTTTTGGTTAAACCCAACACACTATTAGCCTCCTGAACATATACATTATAATAGAAGTGGTGTTTGCATGCCGAAGATGGAAGATTATGCAAGTGTATTTACTGAACAGTATGCATCTTAGCCATGTTATGGTACATTAGAGTGTGTCATAAGGCATATATAGCGCGCAATTCATCTTCTTAGGCAGTCATGTCAATATGGACATAGTACCCAGTGTCTTGGAGACCGTGGCCATCTCAGTTGTTAATGGTTGACATCAACTCTATATTGACACAGCTGATTGCCCAGGAAGATTTCACTGATAAGTGACCATAAAAGCTTCAAATCATATATATATAGTCAGTGTAGCTGACATGTCTGTAGTCTCACTACAATTGTTTTTGTGCTTGTATTAGTCCCAAAGAATTAATTCATGTGCACATAGCATTTTTGGAACATTCCTTTTGTACTACATTTACAAATTCCAGTACAAAGCGTGAATCTTGGTGCTGCTCCCATAACAGCCATATCATTAAGAACAAATCCCACCATTGGATCTCATTCTTATATATTTCACATCCTGAATTTTCAGTAAGATGTAGCTTAATATTATTGCCCCTGTCTTCAGACTTTTGCATTTCTTTTACCACCATTGAAGCTATTGCCCAGCCTGTTTCACTTTGATTTAGTTACTTAAAAATAGTGGATGAGCTGTAAAAGTAATGCCCTTCATTTCTCATACAACTGATCTCTTTTGTTATGAAAATAGAAATAAATTGTTACCCATTATTTGGAAATTGAATAATACTTTGTTTTTCAAGTGAGGGCCACTTGAATGTGTGACAACCATATGCAAGGGGTGAACCATAGAAACCAGCCCGCGCACTGCAACTTTCAGTGATCTATTGCAACCAAATGTATATTGCCTGCTTGAACAAAACAAAACAAACTGCATGGCTCGAGGCTGCAAGCAAACTATACCGACTGAGTGACTGCCGCTTGTAGGCAAAGTTAGTGCCAACTTTAGCAGATAGAGGGTGTCGTGTGGTCAGCGCAACAAATTCCTGTTGCCATTAATTTCGATTTTCTAGACTGGACCTGCTGTTTCCTTGAAATAGCTCCTCAATTATCCTCACAAAGCAGAGTGGACCCCGTTCCAGACCCACAAAACCAGACCTCTGGATCTGTAGCCAGGAACTCTGACCACTAGACCATAGAGGCCCGCTCGAACAAGACAAAAAAAAAAGAAAGATACAGCTAGCCCTGTAACAGGCCGTGGAGACCCATAAGGTTGTGAGGTTGCCAGACTTACACATCAGCTACCTGTTACCCCCAGGAAGATTCCTGGTACTCACTTCTGTTAGAGGCTGAGTCAACCCCAGGGCCGTAATGCGGCTGGAAGGATTAGGTAAATTGAAAACCCAGTGACCTCATCAGGGATCGAACCCGCAACCTTCCGGCTTGTAGCATAGTGCTTCAACCAACTGCGCTACCGCGTGCTCCCTTTAACAGGAAGGAAAACAAATAAATGCTAAGTTGGTAATATTATATAGGAGTTACAAATCTTTTATGAAGGTATTTGCACTTAGAAATCATTTTTGTCTTTATTTCAGTATATATTCACTGCACTGAAAATGGTCAGATAAAGTGCAGTTCTTGATGTGATCCACATTCCATACGATGTCATGTACATACTTTTTGTACAAGTCATTTTTGAGGAAATTTTTTATCTTAAAGTAGGGGTTATATTTTTACCAGTATGAACCAAAATGAAATTGAACCTGCACTGTGTGGTGTAGATCCCTCAAGCTCTTCAGTAAGTAAGTAAAAGATAAAGTAAAGGTATCCCTGTAACAGGCCATGGAGGCCCATAAGGTTGTGAGATATATAGAGGCTCCCAAATTTTCTAGGCAGTCGGCTCACAGATGGCCGTAAGGGTGTCAGCCTTACGTGCCGGCCGCGCTTTACTCCCCAGGAAAATTATTTAATTAATTCCTGGTACTCATTTCTGTTAGAGGCTGAGTGAACCCCAGGGCCATAGTGCGGCTGGAAGGATTAGGTCAATTGAAAAAAATGAAATGGCCTCATCGGGATTTGATCCCGTGACCTTCCGGCTTGTAGCATAGCCCCTCATCCAACTATGCTACCATGTGCCCCCTCCAGATCTTTAGTACCAAATTTAATGAAAATCCTTTCATTAGTTTTGGACATAAATAGATGAGCCATATATGACTTACCCATTTTGCATTTGACATATTTCATGCAAAGAACATGTAAGTGTGGAAAGTAAAACAATACAAACAACATAATAGAGGAGATAATTTGTATGCTGCTCTTACAGTGCCATTTTGTGTTCCTACACATCTTGAAAGGGGCACCGTGGATTCCCCAGGACCAAGGAGACTGCAGGATACTCACTCACTGGGAGCAAATAGATTATGGGCAACAGTTTACAGCCACTCGCAAGTTCCTAACAGTTGTTCCCATTGTACTGTAAGTAAATATTTTACTTCCAGAAATGAGATTGCCCTATTCATGTTCTTCCTAATTTAGGTTGCACTTTTGAGCATTCATACATCAGAACTAAACAGAGCTACAGATATTAATCAGTGCATTGTATTACATGTTCTCTGTATATTTAAATGTTCTGTGTGATGTCCTTGCATAACTCGACATTGGACCATCTAAACTGTGGCAGCAACTGCATTAATCTTGGCATGCAACTCATTGGAGGGTGGGGGTGCAGTACACTTGATCACTGTTGTAGCCAAACAAGATGACCGAGGTGGCCAGACAATGCATGGTCCATGCACAGTGAAAGTTCTATATTACACTCATGTTCCACGGACATAACGTACACAGGTTTACTGTGCCCTTTGTCCGTAGATGTATGTTCATTGATTTTACTACTGATTTGGTATGTAGCCAGATTGCTAGCCCATAGCAAACTGATTGTTCAAAAGTGCCACATAATTAGAAGGACCTTGCCTTTGCCTTAATAATGTAAGTGCATTAATTTGTATAATCATAGTGTGACTATTAAAGAAATATGAGGTCTGACAATAAAGTTTGTGAACTTGCCACCATATGCTTGCCATGGCAGCAGTGGACAGAAACCTCAGTATGGTTTGATGACTGGCATATCAGCGTTTCACAGCTGTGGTGGTGGTCTATGGCAGTTTCTGAGTGGCATCTCTTATTGTCTGAGTGTGTTTTGGTGTGCCGTCACTAAAGTGTCAGAGCTTGAACTAGAGCAACAAATGAGCATTAAATTTCTTGTTAAACTTGGCAAGAGTGGAAGTGAAATGAAAGAGATGTTAGTGCAAGTTTATGGGGATAATGCTATGAAGAAAACAGCAATTTACAAGTGGGTGACTAGTTTTTCTGAGGGAACAGGAAGTGTCGCTGATGAAGAGAAATCAGGACGGACAGCAACATAGAGAACTGAAGAAAACATTGCAGAAGTTCACCAGATTGTGTGTGAAAATCGTCAAGTGACTAATTTATTGTTCTTAAACTTTTCTAAAACTGGATTTGTCAAGTTTAATACAAAAAAATATGCATGCACATGAGATAAAGATAGTATACAGTAACATGGAAATACCCAACTCAACCCGTTTAAAGTTCTTAGGGGTTAATATTGCAAATACTCTGACTTGGAAAACTCATATTGACTCATTTATCCTGAAACTTAGCTCTGTGTGCTATGCAGTCCGAGTCATGGGAAATGTTAAGACAAAAACAACCCAGACTTTTTGCCAACAACTCATGGATCTTGCCTCAAGACAATGGACCTGCTCACATGGCACTGTCTGTGAGAGAGATTTTAACTAGTAAACAAGTCACCATGCTGGTACACCCTCCCTGTTCAGCAGATTTAGTCCCCAGTGACTCACTTCTGTTCCCAAAGATGAAGAAAATATTGAAAAGAAGGCATTTTGATGACATCAGGATTAATACGATAGCAGCTCTGAAAGCCATTCCACTAACCAGTTCCAAAATTGTTTTCAAGGGTGGACTAAGCACTGGCATCGGTGCACAGCTTCCAAAGGGGAGTACTTTGAAGGCGCCCACAGTGATATTCATCAGTGAAGTATGTAGCACTTTTAAGTGTGATGAGTCCGTGAACTTTATTGTCAGACCACATATATTACTGCACATGATTTGATATTACTACCATATAAGTTCGGCATTATGTGAATGGAATTTGACTTTCTGTTTTCAGTTTTCTTCTGACAAGCTTCTACACGAGATACGCTACAAGCCACTTCATAGTTAATTTTATTTCCATGGTATTAGTAGTTCTACCTAAGCTGCCACAGTTTCACCGGGTGAGGCTGTTTGGCATTAACAAATACTGAGACTGAACTTTCTACAGAATACACAGGGTACCTGAAGAGTGGCCCTTGCTCTGCACACAATGCAACTTTTTATAATGAAGATTTGCAATCGTCAGGCATTATGGGAGTTTTTAATCACAAAACTGACAAATGTTTGTACGTCTTTGTTATCTGTGTTATCAGGTATTGGAAATGAGAATTTGACATATTTTGTTGTGTAGTGTAAATAAGGTATTGGTATTCTGCGATGTCATGTGCAATGTAGTTTGGTAGGCGAGTACAGATGTTAGGGGGAACATGATATCTCCATCATCAGGGCAGACAGGTGAGCCAAGCAGGGAAAAGTAGTACATAATATAGTGAAAGGAGGACAGGGTTTATGATTACTGAGCCCATAGTGTCACATCTCATACTACTGTATATAATTTCAACATTCACCACTGTCAGAACACTGAAGGCCACATTGTACAGTCAAGCATTTGTTGAATTAAACAGATTTAAATAAAATTCTTGTACTAAATAATAAGCTTTTATACTCCCCAAGAGTGTACCAGTTTTCATCAACCTCGGGGGTTTTTTTTTTGTTTCTTTTCAGGATGTATTAAAATGCAGGAATATAAAAACCAGGTCAGTGTACTGACATTATACATCAATGTATAAGTCTTATGTTACTGAGAATTGTTTCCAGTGTTACACAGAACTGAAGTTTTAACAGTCTGGTCAGATTGTGCCCTTGTAGTGTAGAAGTAACAGTGGATGTCATTAGTCAGTAAAAAGGAGTTTTAATGAGGTTCCCCCTTCAGAAAGGAAATTATTTATTAAACACACACATTAACAGTAAATTGAAGCTGGATTTTTCGACTTGAATTTTATAAAAAGTCAGGACAATTTAAACTCACTGTGTAACATTTATGCCAGGAATTTTTAACTGTAGATCATATTTGATACAAATGTGTTCCAAATTGTTTGGCTGCGTACAGAATGTGTTGAGAGAAGTTGACATGGTGTGGTCAGTTTGTATGTAGTCTAAATCCAGTCCTACAGACATAATACAAAGAGAAAGTTGCCAGAATTTTTATATTGTTTACATATTTAGATCTTGTTGTTTAGACAAAAGAAAAATATTAAGAATGATTTCACAGATGACACATTTCTTCTACAATTTGGTTGCTATATAGATTGGTGAAGAAAATGTAACCATCACATAAACTGTTTTTTGTGTAAAGCAGTTACAAAACTAGAAGATTAATGAAGAGTATTATCTTCAGGGATAATGTGGTGGAAGTCTTTATTTTTTAGTTGGTTATTTAATGTCCCATTATCAAGACTATATAGAGTTGATGATAGGGCGATTAATGAATATGGAGTGGTTGGTGGAATAAGAATTGGCAGGGAAAACCTGCCCAGTGCCACTTTGTCCACCACACATCCCATATGACCTGAGATCAAACCTGAGCCACTGCAGCAGGAAAACTTTTACCAGACTACACTTCATTACATCTGAGCAGGTAACAGTACTGGGCATAGTCAGTACTATAAGAACCTCAAATCCAAGAGATGATAATAATTCTTTTACACATTCCATTTCATACGTAATACAGGAAGACTGTTTGCAAGCGGACATTAGGACCGAAGAGCTGGACATTTCTCCCATCAAGTCAGTCTGATCCGTAATGTATAAATTCACTCCATGGTTGCGTTGTCTATAAACTCTCTATACTACTTCGTAGCATACATTAAGGTAAAATTCTAGGTAAAAGAACTGATATTGTACTGAGACAGGGTCCATGCTGGTGCCTACACAGTCACGAAGACAAATAGCAGAGTTCAGCCTTTTTTAAGAATAACATTTTAGCATCTGAAACATATGTTGGAATCATGGCTGTCACTGCTATGAATTATGTCTCTAGCCCTTCAAGTGCACCACAAATATACCTCACCATCAGGCCCATTTACTTTTATAACTGGATAAATATCTGCGTATGTAACATACTTATCCAATTTATGACCTTGTCTTCCAGAAATCTTATGTTTGATAGTGTTATTATGTAATCTATATGAAAATAAACCATTTAAAACCTGAGAGTTTTAATTCACACTGTGTAAAACTCTGTCTCTTTCTTTATGAATGAATACAAGTGAATACTCTAATACACATACACGTGCACACAGAGAGAGATGCCCAGATTACATCATGAATACGGGAACAGAAATCATTTGATAATATTTTGACCAGTGCCATTTTTTTTTCTGTGCACATGTGTGTACTTGTGCACCAAATTAATGTTGAATGTGATGTTGCAGCAGGGTATGGACAGTCAGGCCCAACCCCACATGATGTATTGAATTATGAGATAAAAATTGAACACAGGTTTCACAGAAAACACAACTATGGGTAGTACTTACTGTATTACAACACCACATACAACTTTATTTGTATTTTCAACAAAAATTATGCAGTGCTCGGAATGTTGTAATTCATCATCATGTTCAGCAATACGGCATGTAGTGTAGTCTGTAAGCACATATTTCCAGACAGTCTATTTATTTATGGAGGTACGCGGTAGCATAGTGGTTAAGGTACTATGCTACAAGCCAGAAGGTTGCGGGTTCAAGTCCCGATGAGGTCATTGGATTTTTTTCAATTGAGCTAATCCTTCCGGCCGCACTAGGCCCTGGGGTTTACTCAGCCTCTAACAGAAATGAGTACCAGGAATGAATTAAATAATTGTCCTGGGGAGCGAAGTGCGGCCGGCGCATAAGGCTGACAATCTTACCGCCATCTTTGAGCCAATTGTCTAGATAATGTGGGACCCTTAACGTCTCACAACACTATGGGCCTTCACGGCCTGTTGCAGGGATAGCTTTACTTTTTTTTTACTTTTACTATTTATTTACTGAATAGCAATTAACCCTTTAAAGCCCAGTGGTCGTATATGTATCACCTACTTTAACAGAATGAAACTCTGCAATCTGCCCATAGAGTGTATTTGTGAGTCTTCTGTGGTTCTCACATTAAACAACGACTGTTTCCCTGAACAGCATTAACTGGTTCCTGTGAGGTATGAACTGAATTTATATATATATATTATTTAAAAGAAATTCAGTCTTCAGACAATTGATGTCATGATGGATCTGAACTGCAGGCTGGATGGAGTTCCAGTCTGAGCCAGGAGTTTTGGAATCCTCTTATCACTGCATGCATCCTTGTAGCAAATGAGTATCCAGGAATTATTCTTTCCTTGAGGGGGGATCAGCTGACATGAAGCTGACAACTTTCCTTCATCTAATGTTAAAGCATAGGTTGCAAGGAACTTCACTCCCCATTTTTTCTGCACCTTCATGAAGTGATTTTTTAATAACCATGATAAATTTTACTGCTTAAAATGAACAAAGAGATAAGAGTAGACCATGGATATATTTGAGAAGTACTGACTGATGAACAAGAAGGGGCAGAATTATAAATGAAAAATTTTAGAGAATTTAAAATTTGAATTTGTTAACAATTAAAAGTGAAATTATTACACTTTTGTGGCTGTGTAAAGAGAATAAATAGAACAAAGTGGGGTTTAGAATTGAAATTTTAAGGAAAGATACATATGGCATGACCCAGATGGAATATGGTTTAGTCAAATTTTTTAAGACGTCAAGAAGAGAGGAAAGATCAGGCAAGAAATTGAAAAGGAAAGATTAGAAGAAAGAAGAGATTGGAAGAGACTTTTCGTGCATTGACCCATATGATTGAAGGGAGTTGAGTGGAAATGTGACACCAGCCCTTTAATATTTTTATTGTGCTTGTAATAGTAAAACAAAATTACAATTTTGATGAAGGTTTTGTCTGGTTATTCGCTTTTAACCATGCTTATAATTTGTTCGAAATTGAGTCGCACATTGGCAGTATTTGCCTTTATATGATTGAGACTGATCAACCTGAATCTAGTTTCAGTTCACCAAAATAACTTATCTGCTCTTCTTCAAACTTGGAAAAGCCTAGATTTGCAGATTTATTTTTTCTTTGTGTTCAGTCACTCCCTAGAGTGGCTTCCCTTTTATTATCTGTTTTGGAACACAGGTAAGAAAATGGAGTTTTCCTTGTGCTTAATGAAGACAGATGGAAGAATGGAAGTATACTAAGTCCTGGCACTAGATGATGGTGTGTAGTCAGCTTCATCCCTTGCCAGCTTACCACCAAGCCAATGCCCATTGGATAGGAGACTTCATGAGCCCCAGAGCCAGTCTGGATGATATTAAAGCAGAAAAATACGCTAGGAATCAAATCCTGGTCATATAGCCCATAACCTGGTCACTAAAATATTGAGGTTCGAGCTGTGTTGTTTAAAATGGTATGTCAGTGCAACCCAATATGTTGTTGCTTTAACATGTCATATTATACTGCTTGGCTCTGAAAGACCTCCATTTTGCAGGAATAAGCAACAATATTAGTCTAAGGAATTAAAGAATTTCAGAAATACCTAGCACAATTTTGATTTCTCCACTGCATACTGCAGTAATTGTATTGTGCTGCCAGCATTAGACTAATATGTAAATTTGAGAAGGTAGAAATACATTGGCTTCAGAAGGTATACAAATGTTGAAGGATGCATCACAAAATTATAGTACAGTAATAAGGGTAGATATTTTTGAACTAAATAAAGTAAATGACTAAATTCATTGCTTCGTCTATTAAATATTTGTAAAAGAAAGGAATGTTACATATATCACAATTAAAATGCACATTTTACATGTAACATTAACATTATAAAAGTAATCGGAATTTGAAATAAAGTTACTATCAATCCTTAAAGCGAGATTATAGCAACTTCACACAATGTCACCATACAATTTACTATAATCACATCTTGGTGCCTGACTAGCAAACACACATATATTCATAATCTGTGTACAACACTTTAAATAACCAGAAGTTGTTTACTCCTAATAATACTTTCACTGTATCGTTGCTGTTTACTTCCATCAAAAAATTAATTGTAACATGTTTTCTACAATTTTTGTAGCATTCTGTGTAACTCCAAACCAAGGAACTCCTGTGGGTTACTAGTTTGTTTCATATCCCAATCTTGCAGTATATTAATGCCAAAAAGCAGCATACTAATTGTTTGGGAGAAGTCTAGGTTCTTGGTACTAATTGTCCACATAATGTTTCTGTCTCTTGGTGACAAACACTTTTGAAAGTTTACAGATTTATAATGTTCATATAAAAATGCCTTAAATCTTTTAAATTCCATGAATATTGTAAATGTTACTTAAATCCTTACTGAATCTTCAGAGAGATTTGTACTGCTTAAGAACATTACCCATTAAAAATTTTATAACATGAGAGTTTAATTAGAACAGATATTTAAATTATAAAAAATTATCAAAAATAGAGTTTCTGTCTCTAAAAATAAGCGAAAATCTCATTTTTCTTCAGAAGTTAAAATGTCTGTTCCCTAGAATAATGCGTCCATTTACCTTTCACTGGAATTGGTGTTTTACAATGGAACATTGCCTCCTCACTGTGTCGAATGCTGTATCCAAAGTAGAGCATCACACCTGACAAGAAGGTAGAACCCATTTAATATTGTGGTAACTGTTTCACTGTCATGCTTGTTCTGAACACCAGCAGCTGAAATCAAGGTCTGGAAATATGGAGAGTCAAAACAAATATAATGCAACATTAAGTGCTTGCTTGTGAGCCACAGTTATGAACAGCAAGGTATGTACCATATACACAGTACTAATGGAGCATGATCCTCCTCAAGAACCTAATAGTTGCTCAGCTAGACAAGGAATTCCAAGCATTTTATGAAACAGAAAAGTTAATTATCACGCCCAGAAGAGCCTGCCATTCATTCATATACTGAGGCAAATGAATGCAGTCCTATCCCACTATTTTAAGATCTATTTTAATTTCATCTTCACACCTCCACTGAGATCTTTGAAGTAGTTTTCCATTCAAGTTTCTTACAAAAAACCTCTACATGCATAGCCATTGTTTATGTGCTACATGTTCTGCCCGTCCAGTTCTTCTTGATGTAATCATTCTAATATTTGGCAAAGAATACAAATTATGAAGCTCCTCACTACACAATTTTTAAGCCCCTCCCCTATTTTTTCTTAGGATGAGGTGGGGCCAAGTCCCCTGACACTGAGGCTATTAATTGACAATTGTTACTGTCCCAGTGCCACTTTGCCAACTGCAAATCCCACGTGAATTGACCTGGGACTGAAAAACTGGTTGACTAATTGGGCCATGGCATCCAAATATTCTCTTTAGCACCCTGTTCACAAACACCCTTAATGTTTGTGAGAACTAAGGTTCTGACAGCTGTGGCTATGATGAATGCTATCTTCCTGTACATCCTGATAGAAGTTAACTAACATTTCACAAACACCCTTAATGTTTGTGAGAACTAAGGTTCTGACAGCTGTGGCTATGATGAATGCTATCTTCCTGTACATCCTGATAGAAGTTAACTAACATTTCAGACTGTAATGCCTCACTTTTCATGGTTGAAGAGTATCTTCCTCCAAAAGTTCAGTGTACTTCTACTGACTACACAGCATCNGATTCCTGACTTAGTTGTAATTGAAAATTTGCTATGGTGTCATTATAACTCAGAAGATAGCACAATTCACTCTCAGGCTGGTCTTCTCTTAATGTGAGAGAAGCCATCGAAATATAAAATTTGATTAATGTTTTCAACATAAATACAGAAATTCTCATTATATTTACCACCACATCTGATATTTCTCACTATGCAAAACAAAGTTTTCTCATAATGACAGATGTAAATGCCATACATTAGAGATTAATTCATCAGTAATATCAAAACCAACAAATTATCAGAAACATTATTGTGCATCTAACCGAAGAGAAAATGAATTTGTTAAAACAAGCTCGTTTTTACACAGCAGTGGTTCTATGCTGTGGTTTGTGAAACAGATTAGGTTGCATTTTTATGTATAGATTTTTAATTTACTGCAAGATAGGTGTTTCAAAATGATGTATAATATAATCATACTTATGGCTATCAAAAGGAGAAAGAAGTGCATGGGTGCTACATTTATAACAGTTTTAATATGGTCAGCATCTGGAAATGTATCATAAGTATTTTGAAACATAATGCCTGAAATTTCAAGAAATAATTTAAGATATCTTATTTTCACATTCTTTGAGACAAGAATGCACAGAAATTAAAATGGTGATAAAATTCAATGCATCTACCAAAAATACCAAATGTGACATGACCTACTGAACCATGTGCAAAGAATCACCCCATTGTGAAACCTATGGATTTATGATCATAATAAAGAAAATAACCCCCTGTCCTTTTTAATATTAACCTCCTACTATACTCTGGGCTACAAAGAAGACTCTAACAAACAAAAACATACATAGTGATTATAGCAATTATATTTTGTAGAAAACTTCACACTTTTTCCCTACTGGAATCATATCTTTAATTAATCCAGAACTATTACATTAGCCCTGTGTAGGCCTACTGTTTACAAATTTTCAACATATTTGATTTTGTTGCAGGACTTGAAGCAATGCAATATGTAAATAAAACTGTGCCATTTATCTTCAAAACATGCACCACAATCCATTTACAATACCATGCATATGTGAAACAAAAAGTCTATTTAGGAGAACCAAAATATTACCATAAAATTCTACTCACCATTTTAATAATGTGACACATGGCATATATTTCTAGAAAATTATTTGTATCTTTGTCAAAAGTGTGTGCATCAAATGAAGGTACAAAGTGATAAAATGACTTTAGACTACAGTCTTCTGGGTTGTAACACTATAATTTTGAGATAATTCCATATTTCAGAGGAACATATCACTTCTGTCTTCAGGTTCAATTATGAAGCCAACAGAAGCATGCAGCAAGGTGAGCTCTTTCGAACCTTAAAGTTGTTACAACCCAGAAGACGGTACTTTTCATAGTCATTGCCATGAGATTCTCAAATTGAACATGAGAAATTACTTAGTTCACATTATAATAGTTTATGTTTTGCATGATATAACTGTTGTATAATCAATAGGCTATTGGCTGCAAGGCCCAAGTTTGATTCCCGCCAGTGCAAGATATTTCTCTTCTCCACAGCATCTAGACCAGCCCTGGGACACACTCAGCCTCCTATCCGATGTGTGTGAAATGTACACTTGACAAGATTCCAAGCATGTTCATAAGAGACAAACCCATCTTCTCATCAGAGAGAATGTTACATAAGTATTATTACCACAAGGGTTCAGTTGGGGGAAAAAATATCTCTGGTCATGGGTCTCAAGGGGCTTCATGCCAAGATAAACTGACTGGCAGTAAATGACGCATGTACCCACACAAAATCTCACAAAATCTTGAAATGTATGGAAGAAATTTCCTACAACCTTGATTATATAGTTCAGATAGAATGCTGACATATATCACATGCTTTCAGACATAACCAAATTTATAAAGTCAGTACATATACTGAGTGTTGGGAAACCCTACAGTTGTAACTATTTATTATTAACCAGTATTTTAACCTTTCTCATACTGTACTAGTTCACATGAATTTGTCTGGTTGTGTCTTTCTCACGATTTTTCCTGTCTATTTCATATCTCGGTGAATTCCATCCTACTACTGGTTGTTTAAACTTCTAATAACTATCTAGCAAAGACAATATAAGGAGGCATGTTTTTGTTTTGCTTTATGGCTGATTATTTATTATGCTGATCAGAATGACAGCAAGCACTGCAGAAATTAAAGTGGTAAGGGCTTCAAATTAAATTTGATTTGTCTCATTGTGGTCCGTCACACTATTAATTACAAGTGGATAATTTTCAGTCCAGTGTGACATACAAGTTTACAACACTTCGGACTTTATTCACCTTACATGTTTCGATTCAAAAGAATCTCTGCACCTCTGAGGATGATTCTTTTGAATCGAAACATGTAAGGTGAATAAAGACTGAAGTGTTATAAACTTGTATGTCACATTGGACTGAAAATTATCCACTTTGGCTTCAAATTAAAGTTATGGCACCTTCCAGCTGTATGATGTGATGCTTAATTATTCTTATTAGCCTTCTACATTAATAAAATACCATCTTGCTTTTAAGACAATTTCTTATAGCCACCAATGTGAGAATCTCACATCAGATTACTTTGTTTGCTGTTCTTTCATATTCTCTAACAATATGTTCTGTTTGACAGAACTATTGAAAACCATATTATAAATAAGTAATGAATGTTAGATGATACACCTAACAGATTATTTGTTAATTAGTTAAGCACAGAAAATGCAACACACACAAACACACACACATAAATGTACTCAAACACATATTTCAGATCAGCATTAACATATTCATTATAAATTGTGTCATCTGACCACCTGAAATTTATTCTGTGCCAGTGCCAATCCCAACAAGTGATGAGTTCTTCCATTGTGTATGCATATGACATTTTCCTATAGATGTTGCTCATACTCAGAAAAAATTTACAGATTATGCATCAAAGCTTGAAGAAATCAGAACATACAACTGCTGCTGCTGTTCTTTGCTTGTTCTTTTCTATTTCAAATGCTGCTAGTTCAAAATCTAGTTCTTGTGGAAAAGTGACTGGCCCAAGAGGTTAAAATCTCAGCATGGGTGCATGGCAATGAATGTGTTAAACAACAAGTAAGGTTGAAGAAAGTCGTCTTCTGGGATCTGGCGCCGTGTATTCTTTGTTTCAGCCGACGTTTCGGAGGAACGTATCGCCTTACAACAAGTAAGGTTATTTGTATTTTTATAAAAACATATCCAGCAGAGACAGTTGGAACCAATGAATGTGAAACACACAAAAAATGCAGTTTGGATAAAAGAGACTGTAAGTCACTGTCCTTATTAGAGTGAAAATATTAAAAAAGTATTTTAACAACATGCAGGCAACTGAGCTACTGCAGTATGTATCACAAAAGAACAAGAGAGAAATGCACTTTCTTACCGATTTCAATGGTAATGAAAGAGTTGAACATTATAGCTGGATTGAGTTAGAACTGTGGATCATTAATATGCTTTATCAAATGTCATGATGCCAACCTATCTGAATGAAGTCCTCACAGAGCTGTGGTACAGTGCTGTATTAGTACTCTGTTTATTGATAATGACAGCTGTTACACTGAACCTCACGAGCCTTCCAAATTTATAAAATGTCAAAAAGTACCTCATGCTATATTGTGCTGTACCCTTGCAACAGATTGCCCATAACCATTCAAAGCCTTTAAGAGGATAGAATTAGTTTTAAAAATAAGCTGTCTTTATATCTTATGAATAATTCCTTTTATACAGTTTCTGAATATGTGGAGCATAACATAAACAATTAGTTTTAATTAGTCTGCTATCTGTGTGCTTGTTTAAATTTTTCGTATTTGTTTTTTTGATATGACGACCTTCATGTCCATTTGTTTTGGACTTATGAAAGGAAATGTATGTATATATGTAGGTACGTATGTATTAGGGGGCACGAGGAAGCGTAGTTGGTTGAGGCACTATGCTACAAGCCAGAAGGTCATGGGTTCAAGTAACAATGAGGTGGATTTTTTCAATTGACCTAATCCTTCCAGCTGCACTATGGCCCCCGGCTCTTAACAGAAATGAGTACCAGGAATCTTCCTGGGGGGTAAATGGCAGCCAGCGTGCAAGGCTGACAAACTTACCGCCATCTGCAAGCCAAATGTCTAGATAATGTGGGATCCTCAACGTCTCACAACCCCATGGACCTCAATGGCCCATTACAGGGATAGCTTTACCGTTTTCTTTTAACCTTGCAACATTACAGGAGCCTCATACTGTGCAGTTGAAACAAGACACTGCAAACAGACAAGTTTTATGAACTTAAGAGACTAGATATCAACAATGACTAAGAAATGATTAGAATTCCCATATCCCTAGAGATGTATGTAATCACCTGCTGGTTTATTACCACCTGCATCCCATCTGACCTCATGCGCTCCCACTAAATCTAACTTTTAGATTCATAATTCTCTTTCTCTGATATATAGAGATGCAGTTAATGAAGTTTATAATTCTTTTATTTGTCAAATAAATGCTCATTTCTTTCTGGATTATTCTCTATGTACTATCTATAATATAAGAGTAAAAACATTTGCCCTGGTTTAGAACTTCATTTATTCCTTTGACTTCATGACATTTAAATCAGTCAGAAATGTAAATTTATATTAACTATACCTTTGTACTGGTAAATTACTGTTAACAACTTACTGGCCTACATGAACTGAAACTTTTGTAAGTCATGTTAAATCTTCAAATACTTCATCTTCTTCAGCAGCATCAGATTCAAAATTAGCTCTATTTTTACTTGCAACAAATTTTAGTGATGCAAGAACCTCGCCCATCAATAACCTTTGTTTCCTGACTGTGTCAAAATTATTATTTTCATTGTTTACTTTTAATGTGTTTGTCCTATTAAGTAAGGGTTCTGCTGTAAATTGTTTTGATTTGAGTTGTGTACCATCACTTTCCTGTTTCATCTCATTACTTTCAGTTTCTAAAGAGACAAGGTTTGGATGACTTAATGGTCTTGGTAATACAGACACATCAGCACGATTGGCATAAAGCTGTTCAAGTCTTCTTTTAATATCATCAAGCTCAGTTTCTCTCTCAGTTAATTGCTCATCTGCCTGACTTTGTATCAGGTTACCTCCTGCCACTGAGTTATTCCAGTTTTCTGACATTCCATTCCGCTGTTCATTTACATCTATATTAACTACACTCCAGTGATGTTTCAGCTTCCCTTTGTTTGCATCATTCTCAGTCTTTGTGGAATGCTTTGTAAATAATTTTGGGTTTTTATATCCTGTGTCATATTTCACATCATACAGTTTCTCCTGCAACATGGTTTCCAATTTGCTAGCGAAGTCTGAAGTTTTTAAACTTCCCATTCTGAGAAGAAATTTTGGGTCTGGTGTGATTGGTGTGGTCGGTTCTGTCTTGCTCTTAATGTCAACATATCTTTCACTGTTAATTCTNGGTGATTGCTTTTTCAGTTCTGCATTTGTTCCTAGATTTTCCATATTTGTATTTTGTTTGTGAGCAGCAAAATATTCTTGATCCTCAGACACTGATTTCCTCTGGAAGAAAGTTTGAGAAGTGACTGTCCTAGTCTCTTCTGTGTCAGTATTATCCTCATGTTTACTTTGTCCTGAAACTCCCTCTCTTTCTTGTTCTGTAACTTCATCATCTGAATCATATGAAATAATTATCATATTTGGATACAAGTTTCTTGCACTGCTACTACTGGGTGATCTTTTCATGTGGTTTATACCACCAGTGTTTTGAATATGTTCTGAGGGTAAGGAAATATTTGCAGGAGATGACATAACAGAAGCAGACAACTCAGGCACAACAGACAAAGTAGCTTCACTCACAACAGAGCTTTTACCTGTACTGGGTAGGGGTGCATTAAGAGTAATAGTTGAATTTTTACTTTCATGTTCTATTACATAATCAACACTATTACTGGTAGCTGTAATTTTTCTGTTATAATACTGTTCAGCATTACAATCCAGTATTCTTTCCAAATCATCAATGTAGTTCAATGATTTCTGAAGATCACTGTTACGCATTTCAGATCCCAAATTTTGATTCAAGATATCATGTTGTAATATTACATCACTGTTCAGCCCACTGATTATCATTGGACTGTCTAGCTCTGTCATGATGCTTTGCTTTGGATGCTTGTAGTCAGTTTCATCAGCTGAGGCTTGGGTTGCAGAAAGCTCAATTTTTCCTTTGTCCATCCTAAATGACAGAGGCTCTTCAATAAGCTGGTTGTTTGCAGGTTGAAGTTCTCTCACCAAACAATTCAAGTAAGTTGCTTTGCTTTTCTTCATGCCATATAGAAAATAAATAGCAAAACCTTCAAGAAAATAAAACAAAAATGAATTTGTTGAAATACAACAAAACCTCTGGAAATAAAATAAATTAGTCTGTGGGAGAATAAACATATTTAGAAATTTAGGTACAGATAATTGCAGATTCAAAAATTAATGGTAGACATAGGTGATGATTAGGAAAACTGGAAAAATAAAAATGTAAAAGGATGTTGAAAGACTGGTCACAGAAGTTAGCAATGTATTACATATCTACTGGTTAAAAAAATACAGATCACCCCAGAAAGGATGGAAAGGCCACTTCTTGACTGTGAGTTGGAGGAACAGGCTTCACAGGCTTAAAACTCGAAGAAGAAGAAGAAGAAGAAGGAGGAGGAGGAGGAGGAGGAGGAGGAGAAGAAGGAGGAGGAGGAGAAGAAGGAGGAGGAGGAGAGAAGAATGAAGGGTAGGAGTAAATGGGGAGAAGAGGAGTAGACAGAAGAGGAGGACAAATAAACCAAAGAAGGAAAAGTATGAGGAAGAGGACTAGAAGGAATAAAAGGAATGAAGAAGAAGAAGAGTAGAGGAATTGAAGGAAGAACTTGATTAATATTATGGTTTATCTAACAGTGCTATCAGTATAAATATGAGGGGTGGGCCATAAAAGTGGCCCTAGTACTGTGACCTTTAATGCTATCAGTAGTCCAGACTATACAGTTTGAATGCTAAAATGATCTATGAATGATAAATTGCAGAAGATATGGGAAGATGCAGTCATGGTATGTTTCAAGACACTGCTGCAACATCTGCCTGGATAGGCTATGAAAAACAATGAAAACCTCTGTCACTATACTAAGTATCCTGGCTGAGACTTGAACTGTGTACCTTCAGAATATAAGAACAAATTAATATGGGACATAGATCTTTGATTCTTCTATGAGTGGATTAGAAATAAACCAGTCCTAATGATATCCATATTGTTTTGAAATGTATGTGCTCCATAAATTGTAATGTTTATTTATATTTACTACTAATGTCTCTTGAAATAAAACACAAGTATAAAAACTATGTGTATTAATGTTAAGTCTTTTCATCATTAAATATACCGTATTTACGCATGTATAGGCCGCACATTTTTTGCCAAAAATTCAAGAGGAAAACTGGGGTGCGGCTTATATTCGAAATATTCGAAATCACACTTCATTTAAAAAAAATTATATTCATAATTAGTAATACAGGGTGTAATACTCCTGAAATAATATTCCAAGAAAATTATTTTTTCTATAATTTCTGTCTGAAAATTGTGCTGCGGCCTATACAAATACTGCTTGAATTTTTTCTGCAACATCTTATTTATGACATGGCTTGATTAATCATAATTTTATTACAGTGTTTTCTGGTATCTTCATTCAAATAAAAAGCCATGCATGATCTCAAAACAGCAAGCAGGCAAGATGACAACAAAATGTACATAATTTAACTGCAATCAACATTCAGAAAATGGAAGTTCAACACCATTAATACTGAAGGCTCACTCTTCCAAGAAGCTATTTTCCAAGAAGTTTTCCCAACAAAATTCTGTACTTACATCTAATATCCTTTTTATCTCATAGATTTCACTGTCCTAATACTACACAACTAAACAAACAGTAAATTTTTCTTTCTCTCCTTTACTTTCTTATTAGAAAGTTAGAATAATTATCATAAATACAAAATAAAAATAAGGCAAGGGATAGGATGCATCTTCTGTAGACTCTCCTACCCAGTCACCAACCTCACATTCTCATGGCATGCCCTGTTTGCACTGAAGATGTTCTGATACCCGAATTATAGCAAGATAACTGCTAAACCAGTGCTGAAGGAAATGTGGAACACAGAGCCTGTCCAGGCTCTTAACTGTAGTAACTGTACCACTGAACTGGCACTCTTTGACTAGTAGCCAATTGATGGGACTTCAAATTGCTCTCAAGTCATTATGTAAACTAGGACCACACTGAAAACAGTGAAGAAGTTTTGGAAGACCTCAAACGATGGAAGGATTTTGTTTCACAAAATCCATGATAGTTCTCAGTTGTCCTAACACTGAAAACGATGATGGATGATGATCAAGTAAGTAAGTTTGAAATTATAACAATAACAATAATTGAAATAATTACAACAACAACAAAAACATGTAGTATTTATACACATTTAAGTACTGCATGTAGATTTTGAATATAGAAACATACTAATAGCTTTCAATTTTCTTTATGCATATTTCTACATTCACCAAAATTTCAGTCACTTAAGCTGTTGCGTTTTCAAATAACATGAGACTGGACTTACCAATGGCCATCCATACACCAAATCGGATCCATGTGTTCCCATCCAGCCTAAGCATTAGATAAATGTTTATCACAATGCTCACTGCAGGGACCACTGGCACAAAAGGCACCTATTGAAAGAAAAGTTCATTATGGTTTTATAGTGGTGCATCCTGTCTGCTCAAGAGACACTATACACCACTATATTTTGTACCACTATACAACTGTCGCACAAAGTTTATTCCTATAAAAAACAGCCAATTTTATAACATGCTTCTATCCTACAACTTATACAAGAACTATCAAACTATAAGCAGAATATAATTTAGTAAAGGCTATTATATGTTTCAAGTCAGATCCATTTTGCAAAATATATGAAAACGAAAATATAAAAATTAAATTTTTATGTACATTATACTAAAATTATTTAAGATTAATTTTAATATTTTAATTTTTATTTTGGGTGTGTAGCACCAAAATCAGACATTTCTGATTATTCCATAAGGTCATCAGTAATGCAGCCTATGTAGTCTATATTGCGATGTGAGATTTAAACTGTGTGAAAATTTAGCTTTAACTAGAAAGGATATGTCTGTTCACAATAACAAGCAAATTACAGGTACAATAATCAAAGTTAAGTGCAGCCATATTCAGTCACTATTTTGAATTTCTGTAAGTTAAATTTGGAGTTCATTGCCATGTTACAGGAGAGAAACGTGACATTGTGTCACATTTGTTGCATATAATTCTAAGGTTAAATTTTCTTTTTGTTTTGTGTGGGTTATTTTATGCTGCTATTAGTAGCTAGAATGTATAGCATAAGATGGTAGGATGTAAGATGAATGATGAATAGAAAAGGATTTGGAAGGAAGTAGCTGTGGTCTAAAGTCTGAGGAAAACCAAGAAAAGCTTCAGTCAGGATGGATGGTATCCTGGCTAATGTTCAAACTGAGCACATCTTTAATACAGTTCAATAGTAATATTGTTACATGATCCCTCTCGGTAGCCTTTGTTTGTAGTATAATGAAGTATGTAGCAAAGTGACTGTTTTACCTTGAAGGAGAGAGGCTTAGAAGAAGGTGGCTGCAAACTGACTGACAGCAAGATGAGAACCAATATGCCACCTATGACAGAGGTCACAGAAAGAGCCCAAGGATTGAGGTCTGCCAAATCACGTTCCCAGAAAACAACACACAGGCCCAATAATGTAGACAGTATACCTGCATGAAATTAATAAGACTGCATCACCATTTCCATCATTTACCTGCTTTGTTTCAGGCCTCAGTTTCAGTTCCCAAAGTTCCACAGCATGGATTGACTCTCTCCTTCCCCTCTTCCTTTGTCTCATTCACTTCTCAGCTGTCAATGCACAGATACATTGGTGTTCAACATAGCTGCCCTTCCTTTATCTGGATTCTGTGGACCGAACTCTATGAACTCTACTTGGTGCCTCAATAATCCTCATATAACAGTGCACCATGAAAAATTCCCCTCTGCAATTCATCCTTGAAAGCAATTTTCCTCCTTAACACATTTTTACTGACCTCCTTCCACTCAATGTTTTGCCCCGCCCTTTTAAGGGCCAAAGTTTTACACTGTCCCATTTCCTTTCCTCGTTTCCCTATATCTGTGCCTTCATTTTCCCACACGGCTTACTCTTCTATACTGAAGATGGAGACAGCAGGTTCGTTAGCATATTGGTATATTTCTACCAGTCTACATGGCATCACTTCCCAGAAGACGACAATATTCACATTCACTGCTGCAAGAACCATGAATCTCACAAACACAAAACTACTAATCAATAAATCAGTTAATTAATAATCAATAAAGTCCCCTCTTTTATAGGCCTTAGGGTGCAGAGAGGTGGAAGGAAATCACGAGAAACCTCAGCAAGCCAAACCAGACACCTGCTAAATATAAATGGAATGATGGCTGGAGCCAACTTGCACAGTGGTATGATGTGGATGTGTTCAGCAACATGAAGGCTGTTCTATGAAACATTCAGATAACTATAGAAAGGGACAATGCACCCAAAAATTAAGACAGAGATCAGCCATCTTTATGTGCCTCAAGGAAGTCACAATATTTTGACTTACCAAACACCAGAACTTCTACAGTGACAACACTTGATGACAGAAATGTTGGATGCTTCTTTCTGAATGGATTAAACAGCTGCCTTGAGACTGTTCCAAACGTTACAGGCTCCTTAAGAGTGACCAGGTTTGTTGATTCAATGTACTCTGAACTTACAATGTCACTACCTCCACAGAGTTCAAGGTCTGTGTATCTGAAAGAAATGTAGTTAGTAGGAAGATATAGAGAAGTTTAAGGCTTACTCTTCTATCATTGTTCTGTCATCATGTATGTCAGCAAGTTATTATGAATAGACCCATCAGATAATACCAGTGGAAGGGATGCTTGAGTAAAAAAGAAAGTAAAGCTATCCCTGTAACAGGTTATGGAGGCCAATAGCATTCTGGGACATCGAGGTTCCCACATTTTTTAGACAATCATCTGAGATGGTGGTGAGGTTTCAGCCTTACACAAGCTGCCCTTTACCTCCAGAAAGGTTCCTTCTACTCATTTCTGTCAGAAGCTGAGTTGACCCCAGGGTCATAGTGTGGCTGGAAGTTCAAATGAAAACTCTTCATCAAATGATGAGGAATCAAACCTGCAACATTCCAGCTTGTAGTATAGTGCCTTAACCAACTATGCTACTGCATGCTCCTAAGGAAAGTCTGAGTAGATATTACAATGTCCACCTTTGCCAAAAGAAATTCTGTAGTTAGCAGCATTACAGAGTCCATATTGTTATTCTATCAAGTTTAGTATCATAGTGTAAATGTACATGTCTTTCTGAAACTTTTCAGATTACTGAAATTAAGTTTCACTGAAATTTCAGTGGGCTTTATGCTGTTTGTTAGTAAGAGAATAAAGTTAAATTCTACAAGTTTTTGAATACACATATGTACATTATATTATATGCAGCACATATAATCCTTCTGATATAACTGACTAAAGAAGGTAATGCTAAGATAAATGATTTTGGAGTTACATAATAATATAATGTAATAGAATGACCAAAGATGATCAACATGTATCAAACAATTAATAAAAATACTACTCAATTCCAACGTACTCTTGCTGTCCATGGCTTTCATTTAATCACTTGTGTTCAGCTAAATTATGGTGGGATTATCTAGCAAGTTACTGGATAATTTTAAGGAAGTGAGAAAATCTCTTCTTATACTAAACACGCATAACACAAAGGCAATATCATCATAACCGTGCCATAGTGAATCTGTCATTGCTGCAACTTTTAAATAATAAAATATTTTAATATATACATTCAGCGGTGCCTAATTCAGTTTCATGAAAGAAATTTCACAGTCAGAACTAACATAATCTGATTGCCAGAATGATACCAATTAGTCATCAGATTTCCAACAGCACATGTATACTATATCGTAGGTTTCAGCACAGACAACTTACAAATTCCATATATTTTCTCACAGAAGGGGAAATATTAGATACGGTTTTAGCTACAAAGTAGGTACATCATGTGAGTAATTTTGTAGCCACTGGAAGAACATAAAATAATAATAAAGTACGTCATCTTTGTTACTTCATGTAACCACAACAGTGGCTCCCAAACTTAATTACCAAAAATGATGTTAACTGCCATCCAAAGTTTCAGCACCTTCAAACAGATAATCAATACAAAATCCATAAAAATAGAATTCTAGACCTAAACCATATTATTTTGCGAACTTCTCTTATGTGTGCCTCACAGATACACACTAAAACTTATGTATTCCCACACAGATAATATTACCCTCTGGAAAGGTAAGTAATACACAGTATATTATACATCAACCATATAGTGGAGTATACATCATAATGATATTTCATTTTAAAGCTCTTTTTCTCTCTAAAGAAGCTACAATGTCAAAACAGAATCATTAAAGCAGCTGAATAATATTAATATGGAAATTCATAAAAACATATGGAAAAGTGTCAGCAGTGAAGAAAGAAATCAGCACTGCATCATACAATTTAAAACTGCAGTGTGCCCCAGTGTTACCGGTATTTGGGTTACGAAATTTCACCCTTTTACTTACTTACTTACTTACTCATGGAGCTGAGCCCTTCTGGAGGAACCACCAATTCTGTAACTACTCAAGAATTTCCCAGCATTTTATTGAACCCAAAGGTTCATTACCGTGTTCACAAGAGCCCTCCACTGGTCACTATCCTGAGCCAGATCTATCCAATCTATACCATCCCATCCTATCTCTCTCTGAGTTCCATTCTAATATTGTCCGCCCACCTATGCCTTGGTCTTCCCTGTGGTCTCTTTCCCTCTGGCTTTCCCACCAATATCCTATACACATTCCTTGTCTTCCCCATTCGTGCTATATGACCTGCCAACCTCATCCTCCTTGACTTGATGATTCTAATTATACTTGGAGAAGAGTACAATTTCACCCTTTTAGGTGTATTATAAAATGCGACCATAAAATTCGCAGTATGGACCATAAATCTGTAATTATGCATGTTAGCAGTAAACAGTTTTTAAAGAAAGAAATGTAAATAAAATTCGGCCAAAACTATGTTTTGGGAATTGATAATTTGCTAAGAAATTTTGCATATGTGCTTGCATTGATTTGAAGCAGTAGGATATGAAGCTTACTACTGGCTATCTGTGTACATGTGACAGTGATATAGGGGGACTGCTATACCCATTATAACAGTATTACTCTTATTTAAGATGTCAGGGCTTGTTCTAAGTTCAAATGCAAGCAGCAGAACTAAAGGAACATAGAAATCGTAAGCCTGCTAAAACGTCTGATGTGTAAAAAAGAGTGTTTTTTTATTACAACTGTGAACCAAAGAAATTTTTGTAGGCACACAACTGAGTTTACAACATTGAAGTCAATGGATAAATATGGTTTGCAGTTCAGAATTTCACAATATTGGTACATCCTCGAGAACATATCCTGTCCATAATGCAGGGGGTGTTGTATAGAAATTCTTCATAAAAGCGTATTTTACACATACAAATATGATCACTGGAATATTAGTCAGTTTGAAAACTTGAATAACAGAGGATGAAAACTGTCATGCATATACATTCTGCAGAGCAACTGGGAATATTAGTTCAATTCCTGCCACCTGTACTTCCCACTACAAGCAATCAGAGAGCAGAAATTAAAAGAACTGTTGAGTTCTTACACAGTCTCCTCTCCATTATCCTTCCCATCTGATGGAAGCAATGCATAACCTTCAGTTTCCTCGTGGACATCAGCTTTGTACCTGAGTTAGAATTGACATACATGCAAAGAAACTGGATTCAGGAACAAAATCTATAACTCCACCACACATATATTATTTTCTAACAATTCATCCTCTTTGCTGTTTATTATAAAAGTAATTCTAATTATTCAAATAAAGAGATAGGCATGTATTTCTTGCTAAGATTATGGACTTCTGAGGTGTGATGCCATGCAGCTTGGTAAATAGGAACCAACATTACAGATCATCCTGAGTAAACCACAGTGGAAAAGAATGGTACAAGAAGGACAGAACCAGGATCAAAGCTGCTATATCCTATATCTCACAGCCATACAAATTTTGTCTTCCAGAATATTGGAGCCTACAGATAGAACTACATGACATCATGTTCCAGATACTCACCACACTCAAGGCCTCTAATCTTATACTTTTATGTTAATGAAATATTATCCTGAATTGAATTCAAAGTGAAGAAAAAGCAGCTGGATCTCTCTGTGCACGAAAACTGTTCAGACCGTGTGACCTGCACAACGGAATCCACCTATATCTTGTACAAGTTTTAACTTGAAATGTATGCTGTTGCATATTCACCATCTTTGTTGAGTTTAATGAAAAATATTTGTGCCCCATAAATTTTGGCCTCATTAATTCCTGTCACAATTTGACCCAGATATATTTATAGGATTTTTGCCAGGATATCATCATTAAGAAAATTACTGCAAACATTTATTGCCATAAGAAGCAACTTACCGAAGAAGCAAGACACAGGCAGCTACAATAGTGTATGCAAGAAGAGTTCCAATTGACATCATATTCACCAGCTGATCAAGGTCAAAAATTGCTGCCATTAAACCTATAAGGAAATGAAAAGAACTTCAATAATTATGTACTGAACTCTACAATTACAAAATGCATGCCTCATTGCTATTCCATCATTTCATTTACACTGCCACATGTAGGGGTGACTTATAAGACAGGGTTTTGGATCTTACACATTCACACAACTCGGGACTACAGGCAATACAGTGCTGTCCCTGATATACTTTACAGTTCACTGTTGCACATGCATTAAGATTCTCTGTCCTAATTATTAATATCCTGGCACTGGATTTATCACAGTCTCAGCGGCCTCCGTAGTCTAGAGGTAACATTCCCACCTCATGACTCGTGGTACACAGGTTCAAATACCTGGCGGAGGTCGTCGAATTTTTAAGGGCGGAAAAATTCAGGGAACAAGTCCTCCGGGAGGGACTTTAAGCTGTGTGTCCCGTGTCATAACTTTACGGCACGTAAAAGAACCTCATATCCCCAAAGGGGATCACTGAGCCAAATTCCAGGACGTTTCCCGCCCAACAATAGTCTCTAAGGCCTCTGATAGATGGGGGAAGCATTATAGACACCGCTAAGCAAGTGGCCGAACTCGTTTGCTCGGCGAAACTGATGGTACGCACCATTTATCGGTAGGGTAAAGAGACTGGTAGAATATCATAGAGGGAAGCACAGTAGATCAAACTGGTCGCAGTGCATGGGGAAACCCACCCTCTCTAAATAACTAACTAAATAACTATCACAGTCTCAATGTAACTTCAAACCACACGTGAAGTCGTCTTGTCACGTTCTAATTCCTTTCTTGCCTTTTCTTCTCAGTCACCTTCTATTGCCATCTCCAGAGCATGACTCAGTTCTCTCAACTACTGTCTATACTCCAGCTACTCTGCTCTGTTTACTGCTCAACGTCAAATTCACATTGCGACTGACAGTCAGCCAGTAAGTCAGTAAGTCTTGGTGTCGAGCCCCATCTGGGATTCATTCTGGGACTCATGGCCAGATATTTATTACTGTTTGACAGTTATGGTTTTGTTTATGTGGGGCACCCTCTCTGATGAGAGGCTGGGTCTGTCCTCCTACTGCTGTTCCGCCGAACATTTCTTATAACCACTTTCCACAGACCCCACAGAAATCATCGTTTTCTATTGTCAAGAATGCGAGTTTACTGTTCCATTAGCTAGCAATTGATGTCCTTTTATTGTTGAGTGTGTTTGTTGCAAGAACGTGTTTACTGACCCGTTACCTAGCAATTGGAATACACATCACAATACTTAGTGCCAAATGCAGTGTATCAAATGTAAGAATGTAGGAAATAAAGCACCAGCATAAGCCAATTGAGATGACAGTATTCTAGGATGTTACATCATGCAATTTGGTAGAGAGGTACCAATATTTCTGAGGAGCTACTGCCTTGATCTCCTAGCTTGAAGGCGGAGAGAACAGATTCCTCAGTAACACTGATACCTACATAATGAGCTGCAGAGTGTCTCATCCCACGAGACCATAACCAAGAAAACTAGTGAAGACATCAAAAACTTAATGTTTGCAGTAGTGATTTGTAGAGTGTGTGGATTAGTGAAAGCGTTACAATTATTTACATTATGAGTTATAAACGTTCAATAAATCCAATTATCAATCCAAACCGTGTACCTAGTCACTAACATGTGGTAATATTCTGTTTGATGCTGTCTTAAGAACATAAGATTGAGATAGCAGGTTCCATCAGAATGTTTGTACCTGTATATCACACTACATAGCTGAACATCTCAAAATACCATAATCTAGATTCTCACTGCTATGAGAAACTCAAATTCCACATATATGTCATTTTAAAAATCCCATGCCTGAACATTGTTATTTTATTTCATACAGGGGAGAGAAAATGGAAAAGTTCTCCACTTAACTGAATTAAGTGTAATAATTAAAATTGAAAATAAAAGTTAAAGAAAAGTTAAAGAAAGTTCCTGTTTTTTGTGGAACCTGAAGGTTCATTACACTTTTCACAACAGCACACCACTAATCCCTGTCCTGAGCCATATGAATCCAGTCAACACCCTATTTCTTTAGAAGCTGCTACTTATTATGACAAACCTGTTAATAGACCAGCTATTAGTGTGCCATAAAAAGGTGTCTTGAAGTAGTGGTGGACTTTCCCTAGGAATTGGAATATAAGTCCATCCATAGCCATTGCATAAATGATTCGAGGCAGAGGGAACATTGCTCCAAATAGACTGCAACAGAAAAGTGTAGGTAAATAGAAATATCCAGAGACATGAACAGTAGCACCTATGAGACAGACAAATGAAGTATGAAAAAATGTCTCTTGCACCTTCCTGATAAAAGATAAAAATTTATGTAACCAATTAATATAGCAGTAATCACAGTGCACACTGCACAAGACCTGAAGCTTTCATGGTGAATGAATGTACTAGTTTCTTCTTGAGTGATTAACTGCATTAATATTGACCCTGATGATGGAGACAGAGCATGCCTCCAAAACATTGACATTTAACAGAATTTTAACATATCTGATTGCCTGAGATGACTCTAGTGCACAATACACAAACTTTCTGTTGGATAAGTAAACCATCCATTACACAAATCACAAGCAGAAGAAAGCATAAAAATATACAGCTTAAATACACAAAATTGTTAATATTGCTATTAAGTGAAAAGTGGCTGAATTTATACAGCAATTGTGGGAGACTATCCAAAATACAAAGATTATCGTCTTCTGAGATGTGACACCATACACCTGGATAGAAAGATACCGTCGTTTTAGAGGAAACTTCTGTATACAGAGTAGAGGAATCTGAACATGGAGGCAGATGATTCTTCCAAAATGTTCGTACCTGTCTACCTAAATCTAGTGTCATAATCTAAGAACACCACAACCTTCATGTTGATCACAACAAGAAAATCAAATCTTACTTACTTACTTACTTGGGCCGCGCCAAGCTCAAGCAGTTAGCTGCTGGCTTCCCACCGTGGCGGCCCAGTTTCAATCCCAAGTCTGGTCAAGTGGGATTTGTAGTGGACAAAGTGGCGCAGGGGCAGGTTTTCTCCAAGTACTTCGGTTTTCCCTGCCAATCTTCATTCTACCAATTGCTCCACAATCACCCTCACCTATCATCTGGGACTGGTACAATAGGCCAGAAGTGGCCGAAGTACAAGGGACTTAGTCCCACCCCACTAGCAATTAAAAAAAACAATACTTAATTTACTTACTTACTCATGGAGCTGAGCCCTTCTGGAGGAGCAGCCAATTCTGCAGCTACTCAAATTTTCCAGCATTTTATGGAATCCGAAGGTTCATTACCGTGTTCACAAGAGCCCTCCACTGGTCCATATCCTGAGCCAGATCAATCCAATCCATACCATCCCATCCTATCTCTCTGAGATCCATTTTAATATTGTCCACCCACCTACGCCTTGGTCTTCCCTGTGGTCTCTTTCCTTCTGGCTTTCCCACCAATATCCTATTCGCATTCCTCGTCTCCCCCATTCGTGCTACATGCCCTGCCCACCTCATCCTTCTTGACTTGATCATTCTAATTATACTTGGAGAAGAGTACAAGTTATGAAGCTCCTTATTATGCAGATTTCTCCAACCTTCTGTCACTTCATCCCTCTTCAATCCAAATATTCTCCTTAGCACCCTATTCGTAAACACCCTCAGTCTATGTTCCTCCCTTAATGTCAGAGACCAAATTTCACACCCATACAGAATCATAGGCAAAATTATAGTTTTGTATATTCTAATTTTTATGTTTATCTTAAGTGTTCAAAATATGGCTATGACATCAGGCAGAGTCCTAAGCCCAATCCACAAAGAGAAGAAGGAGAATAAAATAGGAAGCCATGTAAGATATTTAAAAGTAACATTAAAACGTTTAAGTTCTCATGGCGATGATTATGAAGAATTCTATCTTCTAGGGTATAACAGAATGTTAAGTGCTTCATACTGGTTTCTTGCTTGGCTTATTCTTCAACCCTGAAGAGGGAAGCGGCATATTCCTCCAAAAGGTCAGCCGATTTTCAGTAGACTACACGGCATTACATCCCAGAAGGTAACATTCAACATAAAAGACATTACATTCCTTCTATTTCAACCCACATACCTTGCACACAGCCCGAATATTCCTCCTATTGTTACTATCCACTGTGCAACAGGCCAGCCTGTCTCAAGAAACACCTTCGGAATTGGGGCATCAGAATCCTGTGCATGTTAAAATATTATTACAGGCTTATAGTACAGAACTAATTAATTGATTATTTGCTTATTTTAACATGTAATATCTCTTGAATTCAGAATTAACTTGACAGATACAAGAAAAGGCAATTAAATGATGTCTGGAATGAATGAACAAATGATTGTATACATACATATTATTTTTTTTGTTGCTAGTGGGGTGGGTCTAAGTCCTTTGTACTGTGGCCACTTCTGGCCTGTTGTACCAGCCCCAGATGATAGGTGAGGGTGATTGTGGAGCAATTGGTGGAATGAAGATTGGCAGGGGAAACCAAAGTACTCGGAGACAACCTGCCCCAGCGCCACTTTGTCCACCACAGATCCCACTTGACCAGACTCGGGATCGGACCCGGGCCACCGCAGTGGGAAGCCAGTGACTAACCGCTTGAGCTATGGTGTGGCCATGTGCGTACGTACACACACACACACATACATATGCACCTACATATATTCCATAGATTCACAGTCAGTAAAAAAATGACTGTCAGTTGTGGAATAAATAATAATGAATGTGTGAACCAATGCATGGCTTAATTAAAGAACAGTAAAAGCTTATTGAAGGTAAAATGTATATCAATATTTTCATAATCTCCTCTTCTCATTCTGAACTTTTGCTTTCTTATGTACTGTACGTAGTAAGAGAAAGTACTGTTAGTGTGAAAATAACGGATCTAGAGATGTTTATGGATTTACACTATTTCAGCACCCCTGAATGTGAGAATGTGAATTTTGTAATGTCATCTGTTTGCATATGTTTTCATGTACACATTTTTTTAATTTTAATTTAATTTATTGATACTTCAAGTAATCATACAGGTGATAACAAGTCACCACAGATATAGACGTAGTCCATTATTAAAAATGAGTACATATACAGACATATTCACATGTGTGTGCCCTGCTAGTGCTTGAACGGTTGGAAAGATTTTATTCATATTTAGTTTTTAAGAGTTCATCCTGTGTAAGTCGACGCCCAGTGGATATGAACACCATAGCTCCAAAAATAGAGGATTTTCACAGGTGTCCCCTAACAGAAAATTGTGATTTTCTCAAAAATGACTAATGATTTTCATTGAATTTCAGTAATTTATGAAGGCCCAAACATAATATTTCTCAAAAACAGCTTGCAGGCTGAGAAAGTTATATACACTAAAACCTAATGAAAAGTATTGTATTCTTGGCTGTGGCACCATATAGTCTGCTAAAGTTACCATCATTCTGGAAAAACCTGTAGCATCAATCTTCAGGAGAGACAAGTAAGCTAAGCATCGAAAAAAAAAGGTATAGAAATAAGGGGAGAGGCCTCACATTCTTTCACATTTCTTACTCTACTTCATTTGGTCAAGGTCCTGGCTCTCTTTCTTCCTCTATCCATATCAGTTTGTCCACTCTCATCTTACTCTTCTGCCTTGAAGTTGGAGATAGACCATCTTTTTTCAAACACTTGTAAAATCTTCCAAACTACATAGAGTCACATCCCAGAGGATGACACTCTTCATAATATCTGCTCTCAGAACCTCACATCCCACCAGTACATGAGGACGGTTCAAATTAAATTTGTTTGCAATGGATGTGATCATGTGGCTGTGTGCATGACAAAGCAGAGATTAACCTCAAGCCATGCAAAACAATTGGCAATTGGAGCAAACAGTGGCCGCCTCTGTGGTCTAGTCATCAAAGTTTCTGGCTACACATCCAGAAGTCCGGGTTCGATTCCCGGCGCTACAAGATTTTCTGAGAAGCAGCGGGTCTGGAATGGGGCCCACTCAGCCTCATGAGGATAACTGAGGAGCTATTTCAAGGAAACAGCAGCTCCAGTCTAGAAAACCGAAATTAACAGCCATGGGAATTCATTGCGCTGACCACACGACATCCTCTATCTGCTAAAGTTGGCATTAACTTCGCCGACAAGCGGGAGTCACTCAGTCAGTATAGTTCGCTTGTGGACTAAAACCACAGAGCTTATTTTTGTTAATTGGAGCAAACAGAATAGTGCTCATATTGACTATTTTTATTAATGGTCTCATCTGCTTCACTCAGAATAATCCCTAATTAAGTTTCATTTGAAGAACCTTCATAAAACAAGGGATGATTCTAATCATAATTTGCATTATCTCACCTGTAAATAATATGGCCACATGAGAGTCAGGACAGTTGAAACTCCAAAATAGGAGAGGAAGATAATGGTGAGGGACAAAATGATAGCAATTGGGATTGCTTTCTGGGGGTTCCTCACTTCTTCACCTGCAGTATGGAAAGAAAAAAATCAGCATAAGAAGCTTAGCCAGAAAATCAATAAAGTGAAGTAAATAAAACACAAGCACAAGCTATTCTTTTTGGAACAAGAAAAATATTAGTGAAAATGTACATCATATCAGTGGTGCTGCTCAGAGCACGTGCTTACGGATTATATCTAATGGTACAGATAAATTTATTCCTCTGCACTATATCATGAAGACATACTGGATAATGAAGGTATAGAGACCTATGCATTCTCAACCTCAAAAAGAGAGGGTAATGAGGGATTAGCTTTCATGAACAAGCCACTTTACCACCAGCGTAAAAAGACCCCTGAAACCCGTAGGCTAAGAGGCTGTATTGTCACCACAGCCAGTCTGGACATTGTAAAAGAGAAATAAATTAATATTTATCAGCCAGCACTCACATGTTTGTTATGAGAAAGTTCTGTCAGCTTTAAACTGTAAAGATTAAAAATTGAAATTTTAGAGTTATACGGCAAAACATGAGACCCAATTTTACCTGTAGTGGCTACACAATCGAAACCAACAAAGCCATAGAAGCAGGTGGCAGCTCCTTTTATAGCACCACTGACACCAAAAGGAAAAAATCCTCCCTCTCCTCCACCCTGAGGACTATCGGTGATAATGTCTTCTTTCTTTATAGCCCAGTTCTTTGAATCAGCTGCGAACAGAAATAAATGCATATCTCAAATTATTTTAAACTACCTTTTACACACAGAATTACTGGATTTTTGGACATTTTCCATTGCCTGTTATTCAAGAAAATAGAAAACATGACATTCCAGAAACTAGATTCGTTTCCATCCTCAAGTGAGGGGGCAAGACACCTACGCAGTTGGGCCTCTTAGAAAGAGCTAATCCCAATCACCCTTTATAATTTACCTTTTACAGATTCTTCTAGTAAAATATAGTTTAACCTGTCCTTAACCCTCTCCATACTATGAAAGAAATATTTCTCCTAACACAGCAGTTTCCCATGTGGTATGTAAAACATTACGAAAAATGTTCAGTAACGTATACATATACATATACATATTTTGCTTAGAATGATCGATACAATTATCTCCCAGAATATTGACCTTTCCTCATGGGACAGCCTGTACATGCATACACATTTTCTTATGAAGTACAGGCTCTGTAGGGGGCATGCAGTAGCGTAGTTGGTTGAGGCACTGTGCTACAAACCAGATGAGGTCACTGGATTTTTTCAATTGACCTAATCCTTCCAGCCATAATGTGGCCCTGGGGTTAACTCAACCTCTAACAGAAATGAGTACCAGGAATTAATTAAATCATTTTCCTGGGGAGTAAAGCGCGGCCAGCGCATAAGGCTGACAACCTTAGAGCCGATTATCTAGATGATGTGGGACCCTCAACGTCTCACAACACTATGGGCCTTCACGGCCTGTAACAGGGATAGCTTTACTTTACTTTTTACTTTTACTATGGGCTCTGTAACTTTTAGCCACAACTTCTATTTTTACATCTAATCACATAGGATAGTTTAAAATTCCACAAATACTGTAGAACATCAATTACTGTACTGAATCATAATGATCACAGAAAATGCAGAATCTGTAACTCTCCCACTAGGATCTGATGACCACTGAGTCTACCTGCATGTGACATAGCAAGCCCCAGTATTGGTGGAAAAATGTTGCACTGTTGTAAGACCTTCATTTGTGCATCAGATGTCAATGCATGTGGAAGCAAAGCCAAATAATCTAAGTTTAGCCAGGATCGTCATAAAAGAATGTGACTTGCAAATTAAACATACAACTGGCGATGTTTCTGGCCAGTGAATGCTGTTTACAGATGCATTGTGCCAAGTGCTGTTATGAGTTGATATCAGCTTCCAATGGGTCTGTAACCTCTCCATTTTGGGCAAATAAAGTGCAAGGTCCTTGCTTGTACACCTCACATGTATAGTGACAGTCATTCTGAATGTGTCTCATTCTGTTTCAGTTATTTCTCTTCTAATGAAAGGTTTAGATAAAAATAATCATAACTGGCTGTCATGGGAATTACAATGTAGCCAACTTACCTTTGAATGAACCAGCAAGGATTACAAACAGAACAACAGCGATATTTACTATGGTAAATAGGCTGTTTACTAAAGATGATTCCTTAACACCCAAGGAAAGTGCAACTGAAACACACAGAATTAGGAAAACATTTTTAAAGAAAAAATTAGTAGCCATTCCTCTTTCAAGCAGATGTAATATTTTAAGGCTATTTTATATACAGTATGGACACACTCAGCAAGCTGTTATTTTTTATCCCTTGCAGACTTTATTTTAGGTTTCCCTGTCCCAGTATTTTCTAAACTTGTTAATCAAAATTTCAATTGACAATGTTACCACTCCTATTAAAATTCTAGTTGCATTTTTCAGTTAGGATAAAATTTCAGTTTACAAAAGTTTGGTGTGTATATAAAACATAAATCAATAACAAAATATTGCACAAGCAATGTTTCACTTTTCATCATTCTTCAGGCTTCTTAAGCAACTGTTGTTGAAGGGGAGTCATGATAGCCCCATCAGTACAGCCACTACACTAGAGAGTGAGGAATCAGAGTTCAACTACCAGCAGGGTGATCTTCTTCTCCACAGTGTCCTAACTGGCAATGGGGCTCACCCAGCCTCCTAACCAATTAGTAACAGCCTCATCCCTCAAAGTGACCAAGTTAAATTAATAACAGCTAACCATACACACAGTGGTGGTAAGTTCTTGAAATTTAATGCTAATGGCGTTAATGACTTCAATCCTCTTTCTTCAATGTCACTCCCCCCTCTAGAAAGAAGAAGAAAAGTTCTTGTTAGCTGTGTGAGGAATTATATATGATGAAATGGTCTAATAACATCCATGTTCACTAGAAACTCTTTTTATGCATATATAGGAGGAAATAAAATGTACTATCTTGTTTGTGCATCAAGAACTTTTATTCAGTTCAGTATATTTCATAAATTAGTTAATGCATACCTGCTAAAATGAATGATATTCCAAATGCAAAGATATCAAAATAAGGTGATAGTGCAAAGGAATCTGTAGCCATTGGCATGGTTTCAAGAAACGTTTGTTCCATTGTTTCATTAAGAAGAGAATCAAGATATTTGCTTAAACCTCTTGCAACACTTGCAGAACCTGAAATACAAAGGAACATGGCAGTCAATATCATAGCATGTAGACCCGTTGTTAAGTGGTGACTCTGCAAACAGAGGCCGTTGCTAGGTAATTCCCACAACAAATATGCACGCTGTTTTCTGCTGATCTGTGCTGACATATTATGACTAGAAGGTTGGTATGAGATGGCCGCCAGCCTGGGACCCAGTTAGTTGAAATAACAAATTCAGTTGTGGAATATTCGCCAGACGGTAAGGGTGTAAACAGAGGACAGTGTTAAGATCCTTTACCAGGGAAGGACTAGTGAAGACATAGAAGACTTTATGTTGTGCTGCAGTTATAGTGATCTTTACAGTGTGTAAACCAGTGAGGCTGTTACAGTCACTTGTAGTTATGAGTTGTGTTTATAAGTGGTCAATAAATCTAGTCACCAAACCAAACCCCGTCTAGTAACTCAAACACGTGATAATATTTAAATAATCTGACAAGAAGGTATAGAAGTTTGCAACAAATGAAAAGCACGGACCTTTTGGAGTTCCTTTTAATGGTATTAATTGCAGTTTCTTTCAAATTATGAACAATAACTTATATTAAAATGCTTAGTTCCAAATTTTCTTTAGGTAATGTTCACACTTGACATTTTAATTTGTTAAATATTTATCATATTACACTGTTTAATATTTCCACAGGTGATCAATGCATATACTGTGTGTTCAGCATAGTAATTTCATGAAGTTTTAGAGAATAAAAACTGAACTTACCTATTACATATTCTAGAATGAGATTCCATCCAATGATGAATGCTACAAATTCCCCCACACAAACATAACTATAGATATATGCAGATCCTGCTCGAGGAACCCTTGCTCCAAATTCTGCATAACACAATCCTAAAACAAAGTAACGACTGATGTCACAGAATATAAAGGAAACTCATCACATAGGTACGTTAGTTTCCAGCTTGCAAGTCTCACCGTCTGCAGGCATTAGTCCTTGAAGTTCAACTAAAACAGGAAAATGCATCATTAAGGTGGCATTAAATGATGCATTTTGTATACAAATATCTGTCCTGCTTTCCATGGGGGCTGCAGAGAGGAAGAGGCAAGCAGTTATCCCCCCCCCCCAACCCAGAAATTTTGGAAAGAAATCAAAACTGAAATGCTAACCTATTTTATTTTAAAGCCAGCATTAACACATTTTTACTCTTATGACTGAATACTATATAAAACTTCATTTTCAGATACCTCTAGTATCTGTTTTCCCAAGTTAGTAATTAAATTGTTAAAGTTGTGTGAAAGAATAAGTACTACTGAGCTGAATATGAGACATTTTCAAAGTTTATTCAGTTGAAACAATGTTAATTAC
The DNA here is from genome assembly GCF_002891405.2 of Cryptotermes secundus. Taxonomy (NCBI): domain Eukaryota; kingdom Metazoa; phylum Arthropoda; class Insecta; order Blattodea; family Kalotermitidae; genus Cryptotermes; species Cryptotermes secundus. The sequence goes on along the minus strand of NW_019724759.1, from coordinate 718,807 downwards.
CTGCAAATAGAGATGCAACAGCTGCTATCAGGAAGGACACAACCACAGCTGGGCCTGCAATGTTCTTGGAAACATTTCCTGCAAGTACGTATACACCAACTCCCAGAGTGCTTCCCACACCAAGAGCAGTAAGGTCAAAGGTGCTGAGGACACGAGCTAGCTCAGAACTGCCTAATGCAAGGGAATCCAGTACCTTGCGTCGACCCAGAGCATGCCACCAGCTCCAGCCAGTGCTCACTACCATCGCAGTTAGGGCAAGGTGTCTTAGCCTGGTCCTCACTCCACCCCCCCAGACCTGCAAGCAAAAACAAAGCTGGAATGTAGTATCATATCTAGTGCATCTGTACTTATGGACATAAACTGCTTGGCAAGAAGAATTTTTGTATGCATTTGAGACATCAGTCCATTAAAACATATATCCAAATGTTTGTATATAGCATTTGAACTGACCCATTATGTAAGGATATCAGTCATCTGCTAGTGTATGATTCAGAATACCTCAGTAAATCAGAAGGTGGCCAGGTACTGACTCAAGTACTAACATGAAAGAGAAGAAGATGCCAGTGGTGGTGGCAGTGGCAGTGGTGGTGGCGATGGCGATGGTAAATATACAGGAGGAGGAGGAAGGAGGAAATGTATACACTGCAGAAAACATTTTGATCGCTTACGCAAACGAAGAATAAATCCAGGGGTACAAATCATGGACACTGCCAGAATTCCTTCCAAGGGGGAGATCCAGAAAATATGGGAATAGATTTACATTTAGGACATTTTAAGACTATTTTTACTGATTACCCTACATTGGGGTAGAAGAATATTTTTAGAATACTTTTAAATCATGTTAATAATATTTGTTATACTTCCCTCTTTTCCCCTTCAATTTCAATTTGATTCCAGAAATCCTGAGTGTGGGGGGGGGGAGATGCCTGTTTTGACCTCCTTGCTGACCCCAATATATTTTGCTCGTCCTACTCGCTTTCATTCCATCCGCTCAGTAACACATGCTGTAGTACAGAATACAAACTTTGGAACTCCTTGTTACATCATTTTGGACTCCCTTCTGTAGCTTCCCTCTCCCCTCCCTCCCTTAACACTTTGTTCTCAGACACACTTAGCATGAGATCACGTTTAAAACCCATATACAATAACTACAATTATAAAAGGTAAGGCCGTCCCTTTGCATAATTAATTAAGCACCAGGCAAAGGAGGCGTATGAGGGAGTGGAGTTATAGCTCTACCATTCTTGACCTCAGCAATAGATGGAGGTGAGCGGTCAGCTTCACACTCCAGCAGCTTTACTCCCGGGGAAACAGCCGTGGGAGGCTGGGTGGGCCCTAGAACCGGTCTGCACACTTTGAAGTAGAGAAAATGTTCTCGTTCTTCCCGGAAATCGGAACCCAGCCGTCCAACTCGGAGCCCGTCACTATGCTGACTGAGCTATCAGTTAAAATTGTAGTTCTGTATGTTTTAAGCTCCAGTTGATTTTTTAATACGGGATGGGATGGTAATGATTCTGAACTGAATGGTAGCAACCGTTCTTTGCACAACATCTCCTTTTACCTTCTTCGTAAATATTAATTGCCCTTTTTTCTTCTTCTACTTGTTCCCATTCCAGCAGGACTTGTTAAACCCACCCTGGCCGTCTTTCTGTCTCTAGATAAAATAACTGGAGAACCACTGAATGGATGTTCAAAAAATCTTATATCGTGGAGTTTAATTAAAATTTGTCAATCCACTGCCCCTTGGTAAGGTAAAGTTGTCACTGTGCTTAATTAATTAAGCACTACACCATGAAGGCGTATGGGGGAGTAAATGTATAGATACGCATTTTCTTGACCTCTGCACTAGCTGGACGTGAGTGGTCAGCTTCACGCCCCGGCCGCTTTACACCCGAGAAAAAGCCCCCGGTACCCTTTGGATAGGAGATTGGGTGGGACCCAGAGCCGGTCTGGACGACATGGAGAACGGAAGATTCTTGACTTGAACTTCGAACTCCTCAGTCGTCCAGCCCGTAGCCATTCGCTATACCGACTGCGCTATCCCGGATCCAGTAACACGTACGTACTAAATTTAAAACTCACTAATAAAGAAATTGTGTAAAAATCGCTTATAAGATGTTGGGGGATTTTTCGGGAGGAATGTAGAATACATAAAGTCGAGGAGATAAGGTGGGGTGTATTTTTGTTGGAGAGGTGTGGTTAAAATACGTACATTTAGTTTATGGCGTGGAAGTGATTGGGCCCTGTTTTAGAAGATTCCAATGTTATATCTGTAACACACTTCTTTATAGGCGATGTACGTAATTATTCTGCTGAAAGAACTGCGTTGAGGGTATATTATTGACCTACGTTGTGTTTCTTCCTGGATGCCTGTGTTGACAATAGATCTGTTGCTGATTAGATCTTACAATGATAAGTGTTACCTTCTGGGATAAAACGCCATGTAGTCCCTTGAAATTCAATCGACGTTTCGGAGAAACATATCGGCTCCATCTTCAGGCTCGAACAATATGCCGAGCAAGATACCAGCGTGAAAGCACTGCTTGCCACCTGCTTTCACGCTGGTATCTTGCTCGGCTTATCCTTCGACTCTATATAAAAACCGCTGTGAGAACTTCTACAGGTCTTAAGGATTCTTTAGTTGATGTATATTATTAGGGACTCTGCATTATTGTCCTTTTATGCAATTGTTTGCGGCGGTCCTTATTTTAAGGTCTGATTCTGTTGAAATTAGACTAGGAAGTAACATGTTCTGTGGGGTATCTTGAAAGCAGTTCGTTGTGATGGCGTTTGTGCCACGCCACTGCCCATCTTCAACAAAATGAGACCTTAAAATTGGAGCACAGGTTACTCTCAAAGAATCATTTTAAAAGGCACTTATAAATTTTCGAGTTTATATCTAGCATAATATATTCCTTCTTATTTTCATGTTTTTCTTTCAAAGTACAAGGGCAGGCAGATAAATTTATTGCACCGAATTGTATGCGTTGGTAGAACTATTATCAGTCAATGCAATCACCAATTAAATTACCAAAACTGGCAGTCATATTTCTCAACTTTCAAACATTCGTCATATCTCACAATGTAAATTTCCCAGAAACTCCTACTGTCAGATTATGCATTAGGATAAACTGAACTCTTCATTTCAGGCTAGAATTGAACACATAAATTACTATTCACCATGGTAGACGATATCTTATTCATTTACCTAAGAATATCTGTGGGCCAAAAAATTGAAATACAGAATAAAATGCCTATAAACAGTAAAAATAATGTTATAAACGTACAAATGAGTCTGAAGCATAACCACTCATCAGCGATAAATGCGGACGTAATTAGTCACCTGTGACCAAACAATGGAAGATGCAGACGCACATAGCCGAGATAAGATAGGGCGCTACCCACATAAGTTGTTGGATGTTCATTTATCGTGCTCCTGGTTCTGCGTTCTTCAGGTGACATCTTATCATAGATTATCTATTTTATCTGCTTTTTAAGTGTACGTTTTGAGACATGGAGAGATTAGATGTAATTAGCCCTCTGAAACCTGAAATTCAACTAAACAATACCTACATAAAAATTCAGTTCCTCCCTCACAGGAAACACAATCCGTCAACATTACAGAGACCAATCAGTTAATGCTGTTTAGGGATATAAATTGGGTACAGCATATTCTCGATTTAATGGTCTAATTGGGGGGAACGGTGTCCGATATTGCCGAAATGTCCCTTAAATCCCATTGTCCGTAAAAAAATATTTGTATCAAACCAAAATTGTTTAGTTTTTCAATAAATTCTAATTTTTGTTTTACACTCAAGTTTGTAATTTTTCTTTTTTCCACCATGATATATTACTTTACAAAAAAAAAAATGTAACAGAACAAACGAAACACGCACAACACAAATTTCATTTGTGATGGAACAATTTGTGTTGTACTAGAGACGCGTTACGTTCGCAGCACGACAGGAAATATCAAGCAGACTGTTACGGGGAAGTACCGATATATCGACAGGAGAACAAAAGAAAAGTACCGAAGAATTTTATCCGTTAAATCGGTTCCGTTTATTCGAGGCTTTACTGTAAAGTTATCCCTGGGCTCGATCCAATAATCACCACGGCATGAAGACGCATGGGAGCGTGGAGGTTCGGCGTTACCATTCTTGACCTCGGCACTAGATGGAGGTGAGTGGTCAGCTTCATGTCCCTGTCGCTTTAACCCCGAAACAGCTCTGGGGGAAGGGCGGTAAGGAAATTTGAAAGGCGGAAATTGAGACTGTTTATTCTAAGAATCGTACGAAATCCATCAACACATTCTATAGGCAGAATGCAGAGATGTTTAATGTTAAAGGAGGTGGTACATATAGTCACCGCCGCGCTTTAAAGAATTGAGATATGGTACCCCTATACCAATTACAAAATAAGAAGAAGAAGAAGAAGAAGAAGAAGAAGAAGCCTTGTCCAGGATGTTCTTTACACGTAGTGAAATGTGAACTTAGCAACACGAGGGAGCAGTACCAGAATCCAGGCCAGTGCAGCGCATCACTGAAGTTGCCTGTTAAGTTACACTATGTACTTTATGACAGTTCAACAGATAAAATTATCATATTCTGATGCACCGAGATACCATTTTTCTGACAGAAGAGAAAATATTGTTTATTTATGATTTACTTAAACTTCAGAGGGAGGCTGGAGTCAACTGCACGATAAGGAGCTTCATAATTTATGCCTCTCACCATATTATTAGGACGATCAAACCTAGGAGAATAAGATGGGCAGTGCATGTAGCAAACACAACAAATAAGAAGAATGCATACAAAATATCAGTAGGAAATCTTGGAAGAAAGATACCTTTGAAATACTTGGAGGTAGATAGGAGGATATTAAAATGGATTTAAAAATATATATATATATATGTTGGTAGATTATGGGCTGGATTAATTTTCTTGTTCAGTAGGAATAATGCACTTCAGCGTCAAATTATGAATGAAAAAATTATTGGCTCTGACATCACAGTTCGTGTATAAACACACCGTAAATTAATATATGAAGATTACAAACGAGCAAGGTGACAGAGCCAATAATAGGATCTTATTCGTTTCTTTCGCTTCGTAGTATAGCACGGGGACCTGTGACAGGTCACTCGAACTCGCTAATTCCATAAAATGCTGGAACAGAGACCAGAATAACATACTGGCTTCACTACTCTGAGGCAGTCTTCCTCGAGGACTACTGCCTTATGGTGCGGAGGAGTTTAGCGCGCCCCAATGACCCGGAGAGCTATGCTGGCGAGAGTGTAAGCTCCTGGCAGAGTCACCCATGCCAGTCAAAGAAAATGGCGGGGCGAAGTGTAGTCCCTGGACCTCCAGGATGGGGGGGGGGATGTGGGGCTAACGACCACACTCATAAAAAAATTTACTGTTGCGAAACCTCCAGAAAACCACGGAGAAGGCCAAAACCCACGTAGGGTTGTAACGACAGTAAAGACGAACTCTGCATCAGCAATTTTTAAGTAAATAAATGGAAGTAAAAAGGTAAAGAAGTCGCTGTACTTAATTAAACATCACGCCATGAAGATGTACATGAATTCTTAACCTCGTCACTGGGTACAGGTGAGCGATCAGCTTCACACCCCGGCCGTTTTAACCCCCAGAGCAAGAGCTCACCGGTACCCTTTGGGCCTCAGGCGACACCTGAAATCTGTGGAGAAGAGAAAAATTGGACAATGCTATCTTCCGTGATATGCTGCCATGTCGTCTGGCAGAAGTTTCCCAACGTTTCGGAAGAATATATTGCCTCTTGCTTCAGGGTCGAAGAATAGGCCGATCAATCAAACAAGCAAGTGATGTTTGTTTTTGCCTTGCTAGCAATCTAACCCTTGTTCCTAGGTCATTCAGCCCGTAACTAGTCGCTATACCTACTGAGCTGCGCCAGATCTAAGATGGTGTTCACAGAAATATTGTTTACAGTGTGTTTCAGTAAAATATATCTCCTTGATTAACGAGTTGTGGGCCATATAAGACAACATTTTTTTTCTGTGTGTTGGTTTATTTGTATGGGGAAACAAAAAACTCTGGATAAATACTAGAGCCCATTGGTATACACGTTAAAACATTAAGATATTTATAAGAAAAATGGGTCCTACCCTAAGAAACGCGTACACATGCGCACAAATATGCACGTAGGTAGGGTCTGTGAGCGGTGAGATTGAGCCCGAGTGAGTCACAAATATTAGACTCCCAACCCCCATATAAAAGTCATATAAATGCATCTAATAAGTACTTTCAGACAATCAGATGCTCTACAAAACAAATGTCGAATAAAGGCCAAGAATAACAGGCCAACAATTCAAGTAAACAGAATTCCCTTATGCTTGCTTAATTATAACATTCTTTTAAATTAAATAAGAATATATTTAGTACCAGGGGCCTGGGCCGTATGTCCCTGCTGCACCCCCACCCCCCAGGTGGGGGTGAGAGGGTACTGGAACGCAGTACGTAATGGCAAGCACGTCAATTTCAAAGCTCAAAAAATTCGCCAGCAATTCTATACATAATGTAACACTTTTGGAGCCTTGTCTCTCTTTCGTTTAGCTCTCTTGAAAACTGTAAAGTGTATGGGAAATGTGTATTTGTGCATAAAAACGCATTCCATGTTCCTCTCAAAACTCTGTAACAAATTTTTGGTTCCAATACATGTCAGTTGCGTGTGAGTTAAGCTTGCACACAAAAGCACTTGCAAAAGGTCCATTATTACGTCCCCAATTTAACCCATATTGGCATGAGTTAACAGAACCCCCAATATCAAATTGTATGAAAACCCGCTCAGTTGTCGGGTTATTTCATGGGTAGAGACGGAAGGACGTTCGCCCCGCAGGGATGCAATCAAGCGTAAAGAAGTTAAAGTTGTCCATGTGCTTAACTAATTAAGCACTACACCATTGAGGCGTATGGGGGAGTGGATATATAGATCCACATTTTCTTGATCTCGGCATTAGTTGGAGGTGAGTGGTCAGCTTCACGCCCCTGCCGCTTTACCCCGGGGGAAAGCCCACGGTAGCCATTGGATATGAGGTCGTGTGGACCCCAGGGCCAGTTTGGAGGACTTGGGGAAGAGAAAATTCTTGCCCCCATCAGGTCTCGAACTCCGACCCCTTAGTCATCCAACCCGTAGCCAGTCGCTATACCGACTGCGCTATACCGGTTAGGCGTAATATTCATTTTAAATATTTTGGGAATATTCTGCAATAGAATCTCGATTTGCTCAGTTTTCACCTGATCAATATGCTTTAGAAATTGGCATTAAAATGTTAATTATTATAACGGAGTCCTGGCTTAGGTGAGCCCAGTCATTCCTACTCCCGTCTGCATCACCCGGCACATATGCTCATAATAAATTTGGAGAACATCTCTGCAATGTATTTATAATACAACATTAAGATCCACACACATACATATAAAATGCGCCACCTAAAATCTATTGAAACTCTACTCCCAATACGAGACTGAAACTGATTTTACTGTTACGTAATACATAACACTGGAGGAAAAATGCCGTTAAAATTCAACAGAGAATAATTTATCATCATCCTTCAACGTCTCTGTTTCATTTATCCCTTTCGCACGTTTATCTTCTTCCCTCCTTTCCCCATTAAAACAGCGAATGGAGTTACGTCATTAGGACAGAATTTTAATTGAAAGGGGGGGGTGGTGAAAATTACACAACACATATACTGTCAGTCATAAATCGTATTGTGTGCGTTTAGACTTAAAATCGAAGTATTAAGTACATAAATAAAATTAGATGACTCACCGGGATAAGTGACACTAACGATCAGTACCGAATTCAGATGCAGCAGATGTTCTTCATACAGCTGAATATGGCTGCGGAACTGTTAACAAGGCAAACGAGGCAGTCGTCAAGGACACCAGCAGCTGTGCTCAGTTACACGGATTGTGGATAACTGTACATAGTCCTCGTGAGCTGCTTAATGCACGAATGCCGGTGATATCTTGGATTGGAGCGGCCGATATGAACTCCTGTTTTGCTTGATCAGTAGCGACAACTATGAATGGGCATAGCAAACTTATGTTTACGTTTGTGGTAATCGGTTTCGGGTAAGTCTGTGCCGTCTGTGCTCGGTGAAGGGTGTCTCAAGGAGCGGTGAATGGATAAAAATAGGAATAAATTAACAGTTCGGAGACCATGGGGGCCAGCAGGGGGAGAAATCTAGGACTCTGCCCCTTCCTGATAAAAAAAAAATCAAACGGAGCAAAGAAATACATCAAATATCAATATACCAAAAATTAATAAAATGTTGATTCTTTCGCTCCCAAATACTCCAAACAGTGTTTCGCAACTATTTTACACTGTACCCCCTTTAAAAAATCTTGAAGTACATCGAAATTTTCAAACACAGTTCCTTCTACCACTGCAACGCACTTGTTTAAATGCCTTTATCGTGAATTGCTGCTTGGAAGTAATTACCTACAGGCAACAAACTTGCTAACGTACTAACGACCATGCAAAAAGGATACAAACAAAAAGTCAATAGAAAGTCCGTCGAGTGTAACAATTTGTAGGTCACTTCTTTATCACTTCTGCCTTACATGTTTCGGCTTAATAAAACCATCATCAGAGGCACATAGTAAAATGTAAAATGTTTTAAATTTTTGAATATTTTAACATTGGCGTTTTAACTTGAGGGCAGTTTCGGATGGATGTGAGAATTGAACGTGCATTCAACAATCCTAGCAAGTGTTGTGCTTTTACACGTCGACATATTGTAGCAGCGTCCACGCAGCAAATATAAGTGTGTACATCTTAAACAACGACAGTGTTTTCATGATTGTACTATGTGCCTCTGATGATGGTTTTATTAAGCCGAAACATGTAAGGCAGAAGTGATAAAGAAGTGACCTACAAATTGTTACACTCGACGGACTTTCTATTGACTTTGTGATTGATAGTGTAACGGACCAAAAAATGAAACAATTCAAAATACAAACAAAAATTAAGACATTTTTATTTGTGTTCATGAAAGCCCCAAACATCTTTCTTGCACCCCTTGGGATACGAGTACCATCGGCTAAGAATCACTACAGTCATCAGTAAGAATAATATTAAACAGCTTGAACGCGCATTTGTAAACACATTTTCAGGCTTCCCTCCACTTGAAAAACTGGCTCCCTCCCCTTCTGGAAAAATCCTAGATTCTCCCACTTTTGTGACCTTTAGTCCGCAAGCGAACTATACCGACCGAGCGACCGCCGCTTGTCGGCGAAGTTAGTGCAAACTGTGGTCTAGTGGTCAGAATTCCTGGCTACAGATACAGAGGTCCCGGGCTCTATTCCCGGCGCTACCAGATCTTCTGGGAAGTAGTGGGTCTGGAACGGGGTCCACTCAGCCTCGTGAGGATAACTGAGGAGCTACTTGAATGGAAAAGTAGCGGCTCCGGTCTAGAAAACCGAGATTAACGGCATTGGGAATCCGTTGCGCTGACCAAGCGACACCCTCTATCCGCAAAAGTTGGCATCTAAAAGTACTATCTCAACCTTTTCCTTACAAAAGCAGCCAAGAGGACACTTCTTTGCACAAAAGCGCCGGTAAGTTATTTACTATGGAGATAGGATTGGAGATGAATTGAAAGAGGACTGTAATTTATCTTTATCTTGCCAGCAACAATCGAAGAAAATTACGAAGAAAAAATACCTGAGCTGTGATAACTGAGTACAGACGGAGATTCGAACCCAAATACTAGTCCTCCTACACCTAACATTTATTCATTCATCCTCCTTCCTACTGCCCCAACACACCCAGAAGAACTTCGTGTCGTGCCGTCACATACATATCAACAGAAGGTGCCTTTATTTCGCTGAATTACGCGTGAAGGAAATATTTTACCTACTCGTTCAGACCCTGCCATTTTAAGCCAGTTAGATTCGTGACTGGTTTCTGATCAAACATTGGTTCTCATCAAGACAAACACCAATTGCAATGCAGGATTTGAAGCCCTCACAGCTGGGATTATGGAGAGTTCTGTTTTGTGGAATACAACGGTCTCTGCTTGCTATCTGCTTCACGCTAGTCTCTTGCTTGCCCATTCTTCAACCCTGAAAACGGAGGCAACATTTTCCTCCGAAACAATGGTTGATTTTCGACGAGCTACATGGCGTTATATTCCAGAAGCTAGAACTCTTCGTCCGTTATCTCACTGTAACTGACGCACATGCAGGAAGTCGGGATTGGTCGGGGACTGGCAGACGGGCAACCAACCATGTTTGTTATCACTGTCCCTAAATGAGAAGCCAGGGCGGCGCCCCGGCGCAGAAAAATAGAACAACACGGGGCGCCACCCTGGACCATCCGACTCGATTATAGCCTTACACTTACACGTGTTTCTCTGTTCTCACTTCCATCCCAACCTCCCTATCTTTTTATTTATCTGTCTCTGTAACCGGCCATGGAGGCCCATACGGTTGTGAGACGTCGAGGCTCCCACATTTTCTAGACAATCAGCTCACAGATGGCAGTAAGACTGTCAGCCTTACGCGCCAGCTGGACGCCCTTTACCCCAGGCAGATTCCTGGTACTTATTTCTGTTAGAGGCTGAGTCGACTTCAGGACCATAGTTTGACTGGAAGGATTAGGTAAATTGAAAAATCCAATACCTCATCGGGAATCGAAACCGTGACCTTCCGGCTGTAATTAGAAGTTCTTATTAGTTGAGGCTTGGATGATGCCTCACTACTGAAGTTCTTCTCTTGGGTCCTTGCACTGCGCCGATGTGGACAGTGCTATATACTACCTCCATCTTCAGGAATCAAGCGCGTAGGGTAAGTGTTCATGCAAATATAGGGTAATGTCCAACAAACCTGGAGGGGAGTGTATAGGGGAGGGGGAACAGTACCGGACACCGGATCAAAACTTATATATACATAAACACTCATTTACTCCACTCTCTTCGTCTCTGAAGATGAAAACATAATGTACTTCCGAAACGTCGCCAACAACTCCCATATACACGTAAATACGTTGTAAAAACACAAGAGTAGTACCAGCATTAAGTAAAAATTCTTGTTTATGGTATTTATATTTTGCCTAACAGTCTATATTTATTTTATCAGCACCGACAAGAAGTTGATGTGGCGACATGTTTTTATTGCTAGTGGAGTGGGACTAAGTCCCTTGTACTGCGGCCACTTCTGGTCTATTGTACCAGCCCCAGATGATAGGTGAGGGTGATTGTGGAGCAATTGGTGCAATGAAGATTGGCAGGGGAAACCTAAGTACTCGGAGAAAACCTGCCCCAGCGCCACTTTGTCCACCACAAATCCCACTTGACCAGACCCGGGATCGAACCCGGGCCGCCGCGATGGGAAGCCAGCTACTGACCGCTTGAGCTATGACACGGCCTAGTGACATGGGTTAGATGCTCGTTAAGTCATGTGGTATTTGTGGTGTATAAAGTGGAACTGTGGCAGGTTTTCCCCAAGTACTTCGATTTCCTCTGGCAGCTCTCATAGCACCAACCGTTCCACATTGGTTAATCGTCCTATCGCCGACGCTATATAGTCTCGATGCTGTGACATTGGTTAAATAACCAACTTAAAAGAAAATAAGTTGCTGTTGGTATTAATTTTTCTACCTTGAAAATGGAGACAGCACGTACCTCGAAACCGTTGGCCACATTGCCCACACCCATGCGGTGTATGAACACAAGTAAAGAACGTCAATAATCAACTATCGCAGGTAGCGGCAATTGCGACAGCCCAATCCCCCATCCAAGCAGTCCTACCAACTGCATATAAGATTTATAATTTCATAATTCACTCTGAATAGGAACAGAACAGACAGCCTAATCGGTCGCGGCAGAAGAAGTAACAACAGCGAAAGCCTAAAGTCAGTATTTGAAGTTTATGTGCCCAATTCAGTTTCAATTCATCTTGATTTTCTTGACGTTCCTGTTGAATATTATAAAGCAACGTTGAAAAGCAGTGGCGATAAAGCATCACCTTATTTCAGGCCATTCTAATTAGAAGAAGTAAGCCCATTGCAAGAAAGATTAACGATATGGACACAACTATAGGTTTCATTTTTTTTTTCTGTGGCGCTACAGCCCAAATTTGGGCCTAGGCCTACCTCCATGAAACTCTCCGTTTCACTAGATCTTACACATACGGTAGGACTCCTTGGGTGAGTGATCAGCTCGTCGCAAGGCCTCTACCTGTAGACAAACACAGAAAAACGCACACAAACATCCATGCCCTGAGTGGGATTCGAACCCACGATCCCGGCTTCCGAGCGAGCGAAGACAGTGCATGAATTAGACCGCTCGGCTACCGTGACCGGCTTGGTTTCATTTTAATTAACCTAATTGCTTCCATGCCGGTCACGGTAGCCGAGCGGTGTAAGGCATGTACTGTCTTCGCTCGCTTGGAAACCAGGATCGTGGGTTCCAATCCCACTCAGGGCATGGATGTTTAGTTTGTGTGTGTGCGTTTTTCTGTGTTTGTGTACAAGTAGAGGTCTTGCGACGAGCTGATCACCCGCCCAAAGAGTCCTACCGAATGTGTAAGATCTAGAAAAGCCGAAGTGAACGGAGAAGATCATGGAAGTAGGCCTAGGCCCAGTGGGGCTGTAGTGCCAAGGGGAAAAAAAATTGCTTCCATGGTTATACCGAATTCAGTTACAAGAAGAACTGAAGAACTCGCTGCGGTGGTTGAACCTGAAGACTGAAGTTGCACTTCCCTCAGAACGTCGGAAATTATTTCCTGTGATTTATTTTACGAAGCCAAATTTCATGCTATCTGGCCGTCGAATGGCGGGATGCTTAGTGAATAATGAATTGGAAAGGATTTGGAAGGAAATTGTCATGGCATAATCAAAGTGCTAGCTTGGTATCTGCCTGCATGGACTGAGGACTACACAAGAACCTCAGTCAAAATAGGCAGTGTTCCTAACTAGATTCAAACCGAACACCTCTCAAATACAAGTCTGTGACGTTACTGGTACTCACGTACTCACCACGCTCACTACGAGGGTAACGATCTATCAGGCTACACGGTCTCATTACTGAGACATTCGCCTTTCTTGTATCTACCCTATAAGTAACCGCTGTACTGTCCCAGATTACTCTGTCGTCTGACAGATTACTGATGAATGAATGAATCTGGAAAATGCAGAATATTAGTATGGGAACCAAAATATTTAATGGCCTTCCAACTGAATTAAAGAATGTAATGAATTTTAATGTTTTTAAGAAGAAACTTAAGAAGTATTTGTTGTGTAATGTTTTCTATTCTCTTCAAGAATTTTTTAATAATTGTTGACATGGACTGCTTGTTAATAAATCTGTCTGTATTTTTTTTGAGTATTTATTATTATTACTGTTTGTTAATGAATCTGTCTATATGTTTAAAATGNACCTGTTTCGAAGGCCAAGAAATGTGGAGCTATATCTCCACTCTCCCATATTTCCTCATGACATAGTGCTTGATTAATTAAGCACTGCAACAACTATACCTTTTACCCTTACACAAAATGTGAATGTTATGTTATTTTTGATGTGAGGTTGTTGATATTTGAAATGTACAATTGTAATTCTCTACAGCTGTGGATGAAATAAATAATAATAATAAATAAATAAATAAATAATAATAATAATCTTAGCAGTAGTTTATCTAGTGTGTTGAAATTCACGCTGAATTTTCTAGATTTTAAACACTGCTACGTTTTTGAATCACAGAACGTATTATTTTATCTCCTGCTTGAAGGATTTCTGCCTTTCCATCGTATCAAGAGCACTTCCACCCTCAAATTGATCGTACTCTTGGGAATGCACGTAAACAAAACACTGCGACAAGAATTGAAATGTTGCCTCCTCATTGGCTTACAGATCGGGTAAATACTCATCGCGTGAAACACATGGAGTCTCCCTTTATTGCAATGTTAGTACAGTGTGTCCACAAAGTCCCGTCGGGGTTTTGAAAAATTGTGGCGCGCAAACAAACTGAGCTAGTCACATGCGGTTTGCGGCAGATCATCGTGAAACTCTGGAAGTTTTTTACTGACTTCATTAGGCCTCGATGTGTGCTCCTTTGGGAACACGGAGAACGTCCAGTTGTTATTCGAGCTCTTGCCATATTCTGTGGAGCATGTCCGCTGGAATAGCCGACATCTCATTCCTGAAACGGGTCTTCAGGTCATCGAGTCCGTTAACTGGTGTTAGGAACGCACTGCTCTTGACATAACCCCACATGAAAAAATCCAGTGGTATTATGTCTGGTGTTAAGATGCAGTGGACACTGCGTTGTGAACTGTGCTACTGACTCGTCCTGCTACTTAAATCTCATTTGTTTACATGACCTCCACGGTTATTTCAAACGAAATGTGGGTCACTTATTTTGGGGCACGCGGTAGCGTAGTTGGTTGAGGCACTATGCTACAAGCCAGAAGTTCTCGGATTCTATTCCCGATGAGGTAATTGGATTTTTATTTGACCTAATCGTTCCAGTCACACTATGGCCCTGGAGTCGACTCAGCCTCTAACAGAAATGCGTACTAGGAATAAAGCGACTAACCGCTTGAGCTGTGGCGCGTCCTATCATGCATTTGTTTATTTTCTTCTGAGGTACCGCACACAAAATATCGGTAACAAATAAACCATCCTAGAACCACTACAGTGAAAGTTGATCTTCGGAACCCTAAAACTCGCCAAGATTCTCTTTATATTTACTGACTGCGTATTTTTATGGTGATTATCCGGACATTGTGCGGAGGTTTCGCAAAAAAGAGAACTATGTCAATTTTTGCGAAGAGCGGGTTATAATATTAGAGTCTTGTTTAAACTGTGTCACTAAAGGGACATCCTTTGACCCACATTAAACAGAGCTGTGTCAACGAACTTTGGTTGTCGCTGTGTTATTTGTGACTCATGTGTGCCAGAATCAATTAAACTTCAGTCATCTGCACGATGATTAATACTTCCTACTCTCATACGAAAACATAACTCGAATGAATTGATCCTTACTAATTTTAGGGTTATCGGGGCTACTTACACGTCAAATCTACCCAGACGTTAAAATAAAAGAAAACTGGATAAAGACAGAATGTTAGAACAAAGAACAAAACACAGATATGTAGTATACAGCGAACTAATTGGCGCAGAGGTAACACTCTTTACTCGTATTTAAGAGGTATCGAGTTCGAATTTCGATACCGGCTACCCGAGATGAGAGTTTTCCTGTTTTTTCAGTCCCTCCAGGTGAATGTCGGGAAAATAACTTAATAGAATTTCGATACCGGCTACCCGAGATGAGAGTTTTCCTGTTTTTTCAGTCCCTCCAGGTGAATGTCGGGAAAATAACTTAATATATGCAAAGAGCACTTACTTTCGCATTCTTTCCAATTCATCATTCACTAATGACTCTCCCATTCGAAGCCATACAGTTTAAATGATGCTCTGATAAACAAATAACATGCGGTAGCTCAGAAGTAAACGCTAATATTAATTCATCTGTTTTATTATTGTTTATTATTTATTATTGTATGCCAAGGACCCTGAGAGCTATACCAGCGGTAGTGTAGCTACTGGCAGGGCCTCCCTTGCTGGACAATTCAAAGGGTAGGCATCAGACGAAGAGAGACACCAAAAACTGATGCCGGAAGCAGCGTCATCAGCAGCGACTTGAAGCACAGAGCAAATGATGCTCGAGATGGTTCAAGTTCGTATAGCAACAGGCGTGACCAGAGTGGTTTGAGCGGCTGTTGTACTGTGATGTGGAAAGCAAATGGAAAAACTACCACATTATCACTTTCCTGGATAGTCCCTTTAAAAAAACAGAGATACCATGTATGCGAGATGTTTCCTCTGGAGACAAACAAACCGGAGGGGCAGATAGAAGTGCCCAAAAGACGAGGAAGAAGACCGAAGAAGATATTTTAATTGAAGGAGAAAGCTCTGGATCGCATTAAGTGGAGGAACTGTTTTGGAAGAGACTGGGGACCTGTCATCTGACAGATTACTGATGAATGAATGAATTTATTACTGATACCCCTAATATTTTGATGGTAAATTATGAAATTATTTTGATTCATTACATTACAATTATTTGACTTAAAGTTACCTTTATCATACTTATCTAGATTTATATTTCCCATAAAAATCTTTATTTCTTGCCATTGATACTTTTTTATTACGTGTAGATTGTCTACTACCTTTACTATCTGGAATCTATCAGGAATTTAATGTTTACATTAACGACCTGCCAAGTACTCTAGATGGTTTGGCTCATACCATTCTTTACGCGGATGATACCACCATTATTGTTTACTCAAAAGACATCAAAACATTGAATCATAAAATAAATAAAATAATGAATCATATTCTGATATATGAATATGAATAATGAATCGAGCAAGTGTGACAACGCAAGCGTCATTGCTTAGCAA